>NC_040026.1:5348249-5438428 GCF_000972845.2 Larimichthys crocea
TCGTTTCATTCATTTTTCTCACAAAAAAGGCAGAAAATGCTTTTCTCTGTTATATAAATCATATTAAACGGAACATTTTGGGTTTTGGACTGACAAAACAAGACCTTGAAAGATATCACCTTTGACTTTGAGAAACTATTTTCTCTATTACTTACTTACTTACTTACTTACTTACTTACTTACTATTTTCTGACATTTTATTAACCATTAATTAACAATTAATTGATTGGCAGATTTATAAAATTCTAAAAATATGGATAACTATGTCACAAAGTACTCAGGAACTCACTCTTATTATTAAAGGGACATTCCCATTATTATCTATCTCTATAAACTATTAACTGTACTTGATTGAATTTATGAATTCAATTAAAATTTCTCAAAATCAATCACAGGAAATAATAAAGGCAATCCCTGTGCTTCACAGCCAGCCTGAATCAGAACCAGCTGTTGACAGCTTTGGCAGGACTCGTTTATACCTCGATTTCTTGCACTTGCTCTTCATTAGTGATGTACATCTGCTGCAGGGAGTCCTCCAGCTCCTTGTTCCTCTCCAGCAGAGTCTTCCCCAGCTCTGCCGCCAAGTGGAGGTCTAGAAATTGGAAAAGAAAATCAAGAAAAAGATAAGTCCTGGGTGGAGAAAGCTGGAGGAAGATGACCAAACGTAAAATGGGAAGTTGAATATAGAAACAAAGGATGAATGAAGAAAAATGGCTGGAACATGAGTAAAAATAGGAGAGGAGGGCCTGAGGGTGAAAGAAGGGGGGATTTAATCGCACAGAAGAAGAAATGCAGTCATACAATTTAGATTAGCCACTGTCACCATTAATGGAGCACTTCGTTCTATTTTAGGCGGGTTAGATCAGGGTCTGGAACAGAATGATCAAAGGGTCCATCACGTCGTCTCAGTCTGCAATGGACAAGTTCAATTATAGAGAGAGGACGGAGAGACAGCACTTCTCCATGCAGCATGACTCCCTGCATGTCCTCCTCTCTGCTGACTGAATATGAAGGTCAGAGATTGGTGCCAAGATTATTTGGAGAGACACCTCTCCACTGAGATTAGGACAGAAACAGGATCCAAGAAGCAGGCAGGCAAACGTACATTTCATGTGTTAAATAATTCATGAATAATGAATGTGAATTCATGCCCTTGACACTGCTTGACTTTTATGCACCACAGTTTTTATTTGTGCTTTGTGTTATTGCACCTCCAAAGCAAGATGAGTCACTGTCATCATTCTTTATTCCAACTGTGCTCTGACTCAGCGGGTTTGATGGCCCACATTGTTGGGTCTGAGTCAGCGCAATGTGGTTTGCGACCTCTCAGAAAGAAAGTGGAGGACTAAACAGAACAGCCCTGGCTCTGTCTTTAATAATGAATAGTGATCACTAGGACGGATGCCAACTCCTGACCTGTATCACTGCAACATTTACCCATCAGTGCAGCTGTCCCATGATGGAATGGACTAAATCGAGAAATCAGGCACTCAGCCAGTGGCTCAGAGATTTACTGAGGATGTTCTGACGTATCGGAACATCACAAATCTACTGGGCAAATCATTGTCTGATTTAGTGCTACAAAATAGCTGACTAAGTCATAGCTGATCAACAGAAGTGATAAAAACTATTTTAATAATCAGTAAATTGTCATATTGCCATATCATACCATGTGATGAGATATGAGAGGCAATCCAATTTATTGACAGTCGATTGACTTAACAATAAAATAGAATTATCCGTAATAAAAATAATTCTGGTTACCTATAACATTCCGCTTATCAGTAAGTACGATTTGCACATTAGCCGAGTGCAAGAAGCCTGACTTGTCGACATTAGCATGTTGCTAACTTTGCTGCGCCCACATCAAAGCAGTAATCGTAATTAGCTATGAATAGAATCAACACAGACAATTATCATCCAATTGCAGTTCACTCAGCTTTGTGGAGCGTTTTAACACCTTTCAGCTCATTGTTTTGGTTTTATGAGCTGTAACTTTACTGTTTTGGTTGACAGTTGTGTCCAGCTGTTTTCTGCCAACCCAAATAGCAAACAGACAAAGTCAGAAGTTGGTGTGGAGGCCAAAACAGAGTGAATATTAAACTTATATTTGCGAGGTGGCCAGAAACACAACTGCTGAGAGAGATCCCGCATGTTAGCATCGTTGTCCTGTCTCCATCCCTCCCTCTGCAAACCAACATCTGCCTGCAGCACCATTGGACCTTTTAATATATATATGTATATATATGTGTGTGTATGTGTGTGTATATATATATATATATATAATTATATAATAGATATATATATAGATATATTATATATATATATATATATATGTATAAAAATATTTTTTTATTTGTATAATTTTATCAAATTTCATTATTGGTGTTAGCATCAAAACTCCCCCATCACTCAGGCTCTACTCTATTTTTCAGTCACTGGATATTTTGAAAGCATGCTGCTCTTCTACCTGGCAGTCCTGTCCTCACCTGCTGCAATTAGACTAATGAGCAGCGAGCTAAGCATGCTGTTGCCAGCAGCTCCATATGGGATAATTCACACACTTCCTCTGGGCTGAAATAGCTTAATGAATTCCCGCGGGGGCCTTGGCCTCAGCAGCACAGGTACCACTGAATGGATGCTGGAGTGAGGAGTCCAGCTGTGACTCTCTGCAAGGATGAGTTAACTGCAAAGGCTCTGCGGGAGTCTTTTATGATGAACACGAGCAGCCTATGTCATTTTATTCAATTACCATAAAGGCCTCAAAGGCAACAATTAATAGTGTTCTGTCATATATAGTTTAATAATGTTCTTGCCCTTTTTCTGGCTTCTATAAGAGTTTGACTACAATATAGGGTTCATTAATCTGATTGGTTGGAATTCACCCATGATAGACGGTAATGTAGTTCATCTAATCATGCCATTTTTTAAACATATCACTGTTAAAATGTGGGACAACAAACAATTTTTTAGTATAATCAACAAACTTACTTACTCCATGTCAATATGTGTTGTTGACAACATGTCACTGTGACGTATGACTACAGCATTATTATGTTTGGAGGCCTGATCTACAGGTTGCCGTGTGCTGAAATGAGCGATTATTCATTGTTTGTGCTCAATTCAGACACAACAGGGTGTCTGAGTCCAAACTGTTGAAAAGAAGAAGGCTGAAAAAAGGCCTGTACTGCAATAATGAATATTTAATTTTGATTACTATAGAAACTTAAACCCAAAGTAGCTCAGATGTAGCATATATGTGTGTACGCCACACACACACACCTGGTGATATGGTTCATCCAATCCCCTGGCCAGTATTTGAACGTGCTTGCCCTTTTCCAAATAGTTTCCAACCATGACTTCCCAGATACCATTGCCAGCATTCCTCTCATAAATAAGCTGAAAAGAATTACATAAGCAGACAACATGGCTGAAGCTCTCTAGCCTTGGGCCAATCTGACACATCTAAAACCAAATTCCAGCAAAAAAAGCAGGAAAAACTGATGCCAAACACTGTGTTACTGTCCACATTCTCTTTGGCTGCCTCAGAGGGAAAGTCAGCTCTCCACGGCCAAAAAACCTCAGCGACGAGAAAATACAGGAGAAGGAGGAAGAGAGCCAATCGATACAACTCACTGTGCTAGCAAACAGCTTAGCAAGTCAATACTCGCCCCACATATAACTGTCTGTTTGCTCCAGACAGATCTGAGGCTTGACCCACACAGGATGAAACCACTAAGGCCGGAACGCCCACGTAATCACATCATGTGTGGCAGATACATTTCCTGCATGCTCCAGACAAACCAGTTGCAACCAGTCGCAGTGTGTTTGTGTGCCCAGAGAACTCTTAGTTTGACCAAACATGTATTTTTAAGTGTGCACATGTAGACAGGCATGTTCAGTTACATACAGTATGTGGGGATCTCTTCTACAGGCAGTGTTGTTTTGGTACGTGCATGTCACCCATGAGATGTCCTGGAATGTGGAAAACAAGACTTCTCTTCTTTTTTTGCTGCTGCATACTCGGCTTCTTAACAGAAAAGCTTCAGAAAAACATTCAGTGGACAGAAATGAATTATTTAGCGTCATGGCAGAGTGCTTTTATGTCCATAAACTGCCTTAATGCATGATATGCCAAAGCAGCAGTATTTAGAAGGATTTTAATGGTCCACACAGGGACCTTTGCTCTGTAATACTGGGTTGCTTGGGTGGCATAATCACACTTTAAGCTGTAACAGGAGCATTTGAAGAGTCTTGAAGGCCTTTCATCACATGTAAGTGAAGCCAACCAGCCTTCAGTTCAGCCTCAGCTGGTGGAACTGCGTATTTTTCTACTTGGACCATGGCCAGCTGAGGCTCTGGCTAACACACAATGGCCCCCAAACAAAGACGCATCCTGATTATACGTCTGCAGCCCTCCTGTTTTTTTGCTTTAAGAGTTGAAATGCGAGCCGTAACTCCGTCATAACATCTCTTACATTCCACAGGGAGGACTCTGCTTCCCAACTTAGACATCTGCTAAACGTCCCCGCAGATGAAGAGCGCCACGCTCAAACGACTTAAAGGCAGAGTTCAACATTTAGGGAAATAAGCCGATCGAGTCTCCTGCCAATAAAGAAGATTGATACCGCTCTCTGTGTTTGAGGTTTATATGAAGCTACCAACAACAGCTGCTTAGCTTAGTACAAAGACTACAAACAATGACAGATGTGCTCTCTACAAGGGTAAGGCAATTCCCTCAGCAGCTACAACTAGTGAGCTTTAGAGCTGCTGGTAGGTCCTTCAGATTGGCTGCTTCATATTGGTCACTGTGATGCCACCAATAGGCAACATGCCATTAACTTTTAGAGGATCACTAAACTTGAAGTTGATATGTTCTTGTATCTTCTAAATTAGGTTGCAAGCAGGGTCAGCCTCAGTATTTGGACTTTTCCTTTCAAGGATTTAAATTGAGCAGTTCTTTTAAAGGAAATGAACAAATGCTTTAAAACAAAATAACTTTGTTGCCTTTGTTTTCCCTGTATAAGTAACTAATTACATGTAGTGTTTCTTTCCATAAAGTCGAAATAAATTTTATGACTATAGGATTTTGATATTATCAGGTATTTTAAAATCACTGATTCAAAGACAGCAACAAGCAGGAGCAGAGTTACACTGTTTTAGGGCCGCAACTCACAATTACTGTCATTATTTATTAACTTGACATTCATTATCTCGATAAATCCAAAAAATACCCAGCACAACATCCCAGACGCCAACAAGCATCAAAAGCAGAGAATTTTTTGGCACATTTTCACAATTTCAGCTTGACGAGATGATACGATTATCTGAAACAGCTGCAGGCGATTTTCCTGTTGATCGACTGATCGATTAATGGACTAATTGTTTCAGCTCTGCACTATTTTGAATAAAATATGTGAGTGCTCTATGCTCGAGCAGCACTTGGGTCTGACTGCTCAGTCAGCCAGTGGTTCCTGCATGACAATAAGGTTCTGTACTACAATGACAGCGGTGTCTCTCTCTCTCTGAAGGGTCCGTGGCATCCTGAAATGTCGCACAACAAGAGATGAGCTCAGGCAGTCAGCAGTCATAGGGACGCACACACACACAGTGCTGCTCTGAGCTCTGACATCGTCTCTGTCTATCAGACAGCTCTCCGCATGAACACACTGCTCGTTCTCACACCACGCCATCTTCACTTTGATGAATGTTCGTCCCCTCTGCTGACGTCTCTATTCTACTCCTCAGTATTCCCAGAATAAAGAGCACTGAAGGTTTATTTTTATCAGGTCCACTCATGTGCGACAGGAACAAAGTTGTCTAACTAATCCGTTATGTCATGACTGCAGACACGTGTGTGCATGCGTGTGTGTTTCTGGTCAAGTAAAATCACCACATCAGCACCATTTCGTCTCCGGAAATGTACCACTATAATTACTTGCCACAAGGAGAAGTGATGGAGAGTTTGAGAGAGGCAGGAAATGAAGTAAGTGATGCAGAAAACAGCAAGGAGTCTTTGTCCTTAGATTCAGGAGCCATCATATCAACATAAGAGTGGTGCCGGGGCCCGATATGCATATCAAATTTGGTGCTAAATTTGCTGATAAATGTGTTTGCAGATGTTCAGTGCACAGCGGTATAAAATCCAAAATGTAGTTTTCTGTGTGTTATTAGTTTCTCCTGAACAGGAACATAAAAAGCCAGTCCTCATCTATATGGAAATTAGATGATACCAAACCCATCTGGTATTACATAAACGTGATGAAATACACTTTGTACCAATGTTGAATTACATCTGCAATCCTTGGAAAGACTCTCAAACTCCTTAGACCTCTACGGGACGTAGATGTATGTAGAGCAAATAGACAAATCTGTTTGACAGGCTTGAGAGCAGGTGGCCTAAATAAAAAGATGGAGGTTAATTAGCTGACAGTGAATTGGGTTAATTAGACAAAGACTGAACAGAGAGCTCTCCCGCTGGCTTGTTTTTGCAGGATTCTCGCTGCTCGCGCTGAGTTTGTTCAGTCATCACTACATGTGCTCGAGCTGTGCAGTGCAGTGGATCAATCAGTCAGTCGACTCAGAGAAATCTGCAGCTTTTCTGATTATTGAACCGTCTCAGCCATAAGTGTTGTTTTTACGAGCTTCTAACGTGTGAATTTGCTGCGATTATTTGTCTTAATACGACAGAAAAAACAGATTTGATGACATTATATTGACATTTGACTAGATTTTCTTAATTTCTATTACACCTAAAGGGTAATTAATGAGCAAACAAAGGATTTGATGGATTATTCAATAATAAAAACAATAGTTTGTTGCATTTCTAACCAGCACTATGGACAAATCACATGAAAATGACATTATAAGGCTATCTCTCTACAGCCTGATGATTAATAACAGTCTTATATTACAACAATATTTCACAGATGAGGCAAAAATATGACTTTGTTGCATTAATATGATATTTTGGGAACTAAAACAGTGGATTTTCTTGCCATTTAAGGCAACATAGCGCACATTTTGAGGGTTTTTTTCCCCCCCTTATCTTACTCAGCTTTAATATTATTGCTTCCCTTGTGTATTTAGGCTCCATGCCAGCCTAAAATGATGAGCAGATACATTTTGAAATGATGAAAGTGCACAAAGCCTTTCATAACAATGAGTTCACTCTAAAATATTGGGGTTATTAAGCATCACAAGGTGACATCTTGAAGTTATTTGTCTTAGATCCACACAGAGATATACAAAGTAGAAAACAGATATAAGCAGCAAATCTTCACATTTTTGAAGCTGGAGTCAGAAAATGTTAAATGACATGTGATCGATGGTCAAAAATATTGATCAATAATCAATTAATCGACCACAAAATATACTAATTATGTGGACACTGTCTCTGGCAGCACAGGGCCCTGTTTGGCATGCTTTCAATGCATTGTTGTCACAGATGGATGTTGCTTTTGTCGCCTGCTCTTGAAATAAGTGGTATTTTTGTGGTTGCATTGGGAAAAGATGTGTTTACGTGACAGAGGCTCTTTGTTAAGTGCAGGCCAGCTGACCGGCCGGCGCCAGCAGCTGACAGTGGGGATGCTGCACGGAGGATGGTTGTCTTGTCTTACCCTGCTCCAGGTCCTGCTGGTCGTACCACGGCTCTTCCTCTTCGGTTACAAATTCCTCCATTCTCCCTGAGCTTAGCATGGGTCACCACGCCGGGAAAATCGCAGAAATAACCCCCCTCTAATGTGTGAACAATAGCGGGGTTGGATCCTACAGAAACGCAGCAGCTCCTTCCTTCAGTCTGTGTTGTGTCCCTACGTGTTTCCTCTTTCCTTCCTCTCCTCTCTCTTCCTTCGGTCACTCCCACCTCTTGACTCTCATCCCCCCACACACCGCCCAGCACCGGCCCATCCCGGTGCACAGAGCCGCCGCTGGCTGCTGCAGGCTGCTGCAGAGGATCCTTCAGACGTGGCAGAGATGTTGCAATAACAGCACTTCCTTTTCTCCTCTCATTATCAGCGGCACGCTCACGGTGCATTCAAGTGCCGCTCGGAAGACGTAAGACGTACGCTTTTGTTCCCGGTCGACGAGGTTTTTGATCAAGTGCGCCCTCTAGATTTCTACATGAAAAGGCGACATGACAGCATTTATTTAGAGCTGCTAATTGTCAAGGCATAATTGGTGAAAGGGAAGCACACATTAGAGTAGAAAGCTATGATTTCAGACAGCATGTAAACGCTACATTACATCATAGGCCTACATATTGACTTGGTAGAGAAACCTCCAAAGAGGTGAAGAGACAAATCTAAAATTTAAGTCCAGTGTGTATGATTTAAAGGTGCAGTGTGTAAGATTTAAAGGTGCAGTGTTTATGATTTAAAGGTGCAGTGTTTAAGATTTAAAGGTGCAGTGTGTACGATTTAAAGGTGCAGTGTGTACGATTTAA
The DNA here is from genome assembly GCF_000972845.2 of Larimichthys crocea. Classification (NCBI taxonomy): domain Eukaryota; kingdom Metazoa; phylum Chordata; class Actinopteri; family Sciaenidae; genus Larimichthys; species Larimichthys crocea. Next base: position 5,356,693 of record NC_040026.1, read on the forward strand.
AGGTGCAGTATGCACGATTCAAAGGTGCAGTGTTTAAGATTTAAAGGTGCAGTGTGTACGATTTAAAGGTGCAGTGTGTAAGATTTAAAGGTGCAGTGTGCACGATTTAAAGGTGTAGTGCTTAAGATTTAAAGGTGCAGTGTGCGCGATTTAAAGGTGCAGTGTGTACGATTTAAAGGTGCAGTGTGTACGATTTAAAGGTGCAGTGTTTAAGATTTAAAGGTGCAGTGTGCGCGATTTAAAGGTGTAGTTTGCAACATTCTATATTATATCCTAACATTTTATTTACATGTATAATCACCTGAAGAAGTCTTTTATATCTACAGACTTTGTGCTTCCTATTCCACAGAGTCCGTCAGGTTGAACCACCATGTTTCTACAAAAGCCCAGAATGGACAAACTAAACACTGGCTCTATACATATTCACATTCTGTAGCCATCGTACTTTCTCCTTCATGCCTACAAGGAGAGGATGAAGTGATGGGGTTGAAATCAGCATCCACTAGATGGCACTAAATCCTACACACTGGGCCTTTAAGGGGATCTATTGGTAGGAAATTGGATATAATCTTCCAACGCTGCAGATCGTCTTTACCGTGTACTGTACGGACAAACTAAACGCTGAGTGCCTTTTGTGTTTTTCACGGTCCACTGTTTCTCCTGCATGCTTGGAAGAGGAGGGTTATTAAGGATAGGGAGTATTCATTTGATTGCATTCTCATAGCTAGATGCCACAAAATCCTAAAAACTGGATCTTTAACACTTCATCCACATTAAAGGTACACAGTGTAACTAAAGTTAGAATAGCACACTGATAGGGGTAAACAGGTTGTGAGGAAGAAACACAGCTCAGCAGCTTCTCCAGAAAACTGAGCTCACTTCCTGACCTCATCAAACACAACTGGCAGTGTTCACGAGTGGGAAGCCAATGAGGGATCTTTTACTTGTTGCAGCAGTAGTGTCTGTTTATAGTGTATTTCAAAAAGCTGTGGCAAAGTAACTAAGTACATTTACTCAAGTTCTGTACATAAGTACGACACTTTTTATCTTTAATTCTTGCTTTAAAGCTGTCAGGGAGTGATTAAAATAAGACATGGCTGGATGCTGAACACACCTGTCTGTTAGGGTGTAAGGGGTAGATGAATTGATGTGCTACTATGGAAGCAATGTTTAAAATCACAACACTTGTACAGCTAATTTTGATATGAATTATTCACGCAGTCAACAGGAGTGCATCTGAAGGAAGAGTGCATTTGTAATATCACAATAATATCACTAAAAGGTCTGTTTACCATCCTGTGTACAAGCTACTTTGTTTCTACCTCTCTGTTCTGACAGACAGCTTCCTCAATCTGAAACAATCAGCAAATAGTGTTGATGATGATCAGAAGGAATCCGAATGTACTCTGTGAGATTACATTGATGTGTTACTCGGCCTCATTCTGATGCTCATTTCTCTACCTTTCTCTCCTCTTGTCTTGAAAGCTGTCGTGTACTTTATTCTTGTTTATGTCAGGCTGGGTAACATTTGTTTTTCAATAGTGCAAATTCAAATTCAATACTTGATATAATACCAAAACAAACTGTTATAAACATGATTTATACAAGACTCTGTTTCATTTGAAGGTCCAGTGTCTAGAATTAAGTTGCATTTAGCGGACTAATCGCTGCATTGCAATCTCCTCACATCCTCCTCACCTTCCTAGTGTAAAGGAGAAACAACACTTTAAGGACCCTGTTTAGAGTCACAATTTAGTTTGTCTGTTCTGGGCTACCATAGAAATGCAGTGTTTCCTCTATGGAAGAGGACCTGCTCCCACTGTAGATATAAAAGGCAAATAAGAAGATGATTATACATGCATGAAAACATAGTTATGAATATTATTTTCCATGTTTGCCTTATTCTGAAAATAAAGTCCCCAAATCTTACACACTGCACCTTTAAAGGTGTGTAACATTTGGAAGGATCTAATCAAATCAAATATGATAATTTATCTCTACAGAAGGAGCAGGTCCTCTTCCATGGAGTCCTCCATGTTGTACCAACATGTTTCTATAGTAGCCCAGAATGAACAAACCAAACACTGACTTGAAATAGGCCACCGTAGTTTCTACTACATGCATGGAATTGGAGGTTGAGCCGAGGGGTTGCAATTTGCAACCTTGCCACTAAACCACAAATCTGAATAAACATTTGATTCCTGTTTTTATCATCATTATTGCAGTTTAATTAGAATACAGATGCTATTTTTCTTCTTGTTCAGAGTAGTGTGTGACACCAGCCTGCACAATGTGTGTGTGTGTGGGTCTTTCTCTGCAGGATATGCAACAAGGATGGTGCACCCTGACATCTTGTCAGGCGTGAAACTGCTTTGACCCAGGGGAGATACTGATGTTGTCATGATGAAGTGTTGACAACACTCACAGACATCTAACTCAAACTAGAGAAAATGAAGGCCAGTCAAACAAAACCTGTTGCAGTTGACCCAGGGGTTGGAGATGAAGGTCAACCTGGGAGGAGGACTCCATATTCCAGATGTTGTCATCTGTACTCCTGGTGGGAAGAGAATTATCATGGCAGTTTACAGTGGATACATATCATGGATTCCAAGTCTATAATCTATATGGAATCTGCTGACAAAAGTAGGAGTCAGGCCACAAGAGGAAAAACAGCTGCCTGGAAGTTGGGGGGCAAGCAGCGGAAAGACAGAAAGATCCTCCTGCTGGCTTTGGCAAGAGAGAGGACTTTGGCAGATAACCTGGAAGAAAGGAGCTGTGACTTGGCAACCACTGCCAAACCTGAACATGGCATCTTTGATGATATGCAAACCCTCTGTTTCTTTACACTTCTGCTGCTTTGGAAATGTGAGACTTGTAGGTTTTGGGTTATGTGGCAGCTGACCTAAATGTGCGGGTCAACTTTGAGTATCTGCTCCTAAAAATGTGTTGTGTTGTGTGCACTTAATGCCTCCAGAGGGCATGCTTGAGATTTATACATGCCACGATTCAGTAACCTTTCCACGCATTACTCCCTGTACACCTCACAGCTCATCCCTATCACTGATCAATATTATTTGATACATAAGTATTATCCTGATATCGCATTGGGTCAACTTTGGAATAGATGAGATATAACACTGAATTTGGGTGTTTCACCCAATGGAAGTCACTCCTGTGTCATGGTTCTATGAAAGGAAACCTTCTTTAGGAGGCCCTACAACTAATTAAATAGGATTCAGAAGGAGACGTGTTATTGTAAAATATGAAAATCAGCTCGTCCTAAATTATGAAAAAAGTGCAAAATGTTCCTATAAATGTGTGATTTATGTTTCTGTGCTGCTGGCACACAGCAGATTTACATTTAACCTACGTGCTGGCGTCACTAATATCATAATTCATGTGAAATCTGCTGATATGATTCACCCACACGTCTGTTTGTTTGTAGTCTTTTTTGCTATGGCAGAGGTGGACGGCTGTGAACCCGACTACGTCCTATGAGGATTGTGGTCGATACACACATACTGAAATAGTTGCCTTATCAGTACCAGCTGTTGTTGTGATGATGGTGTGGGGACATGTTGGGGTGCAGCAGGGGAAGATCTGACCTGCAATGTCTGCAGCGTATGACTGCGTGCGACATGATGTGTGTTACGCCATAATCGACAGACATCTCAGAAGTGTCATCGTCCTCCACAGTTGAATCATTCTGTTGGACTAGCACACATACACACACACACACACACGCACACGAACCCACATGCACTGCTACATTGCTTCACTCTGTTTGCATAAAAAAAAGTTTGAACAAAAGATTCTGATTGAAAACAGACATCTGCTCGGAATTCAGATCAGCACGGTCTGAGCTGAAAGCAGGTGAAGAACAGCCGGTTTCTGCAGATCAAATGGATGAAGGCAATGTGTGTTGTTTACATGTATCATCAACCCGACCATGTGAGCTAATGGATGAGCTTTTTGCAGCTAATGGAGCTGCTGTGGTGAAAGCTAAGTGTATCAAACACAGGAAAAAGAACTATGATGCAAGGAATATTGGCTGTTTTTTATACTGCACCACTATAATCTCATGTTGTCACTGAGGCCACACAAACACAATCCAATCCCTACCACACACATGCACAGAAAATTATCTTTGCAGATGCATAATCTCGCATCAGTGAAATATATTCATGGCACACAGCTATACATGGTAACACACTTGTGTTATTGTCTATGAATTCACCTCTTTTTTAATATTTTGACAGTTCTTCAGAAAGACAGACAAGCCCTCCACACCCATAAGACAAACAGCAGTTAGGTTATTATGGCGTGGCTCCAGGTCAGATTGAAGAGAACAGAAAGGACGCTGAGGGAAAAAACAGACCTTCCTTTATTTTCCTGTGAAGAAAAAAAGAATCGAAGAGAGAAATCAACAAACTGAAAGAGAGAGCAGATTGTTGCTATGCTGCTATAAAGCTTGTATCTGCCCAATTAGAGTCAGTTTGTTCAGTCGATTGGATTACTTTTCCAATAAATCCAATTTTCTTAGACAATTAGGACAGACTGGTGCTGACATTCAGCAGAGATGGCTCTCAAAAACAAATGCAAAGAATGAGCAGGTTGTGTGCAGTCTTTATCAGCTCAGTACAGTTCTCATTGAAGATACAGTAACTCCTATATTTAATACATGCTTCACAGGTAAAGCCACAAAGTCACAAGAAGAGATAATTTATCTAAAAGCATTATCTTGTTCAGGTCATAATCTTTTAGTGTGGCATGATGCCCTTTGAATAAGCAAGCATGTGTGTAGCATAATCAATTCGTTCATATGGAGCAGATTATGTCCAGTACAACATGTGGTAAAGTATTCCAGGTCTACAATTTAGATTTAGACTAAGATAAGATTAGATTTAAGCCTTGAAACAACCAGAAGGCCTCCAGAAGATGATCTCAGAGGTCTGATAGGTGAAGCGGGTCAATGTGAGGCTTTACAAAAGTCAAATCTTTGTGATCATTTCTAAATTTAACTGAAGTAATTGATTGAACTGGTTCACATTCATATTAACCAAACCAGTTAGTAGATCTTTTCATTTTAAATTATGAAACATGAAAATGCATTGACATGTTTTCAGTCTGTGATAAGATACAGTTTTAAGATCTGTGTCACATCAGAGTTTTTCTCGCCTGTGTGGTTCTTTCCACATATTTCCTGCCAATGAGGTTTAGCGCATATAACAACAAGAAGCCAGAGCAGAGATTGTCTTCTGGTTATCTGTGAATGTTTTTTTGTTTTGTTTCTGTGCAGCAGGTCGGGGCAAAAGATAAAGATTACTCAGTGTTACCTAAAGAAGCTTGAGAAGACTGCATAGAGCTCTGTCTGGCAGCGTCATGGGGTCACAAGGTTAAAGTTAAACTGCCTAAAACAAAGCCTGAATGGAGACTGACTCAACTGACCTTCATTCACAAGACCTCCCCACATCCTATCACACAGGGGGTCGATGCAAATCAGCCTATTGTTGCACACTGTGCCCCCTGCTTACTCATAAACCACTGACCCTTTCCATCAACGGCAAAGACATCCTCACAAAAGATCAGCCCTGTCTTTAACAGTATTGAGAATGGAGGTGGGTTGTGAAATTACATAGAGGATGGAGCTCATGTGTTGTCACTGCTAGTTATCATACATTTGAGGATGTATAACCTGTTTTTGCTCTTTTAGCTGTGAGAAATTCTGTCTGGTCTGATGATGAATGTGCTGAGGAGTCAGTGAGCAATGAGTGTGAATAGCCCACACACATGAAAGATCATCCAACGGGAAATTAAACAGTGATCTACAATTAATAGTTGGATAAAACATTTGAGATCTCACGTGAAAAAAGTACTATGTAGCATTTTAGCCCCTTTCAGCTCATTGTTTTGGTTTTCCAGCCTGCCACTGTACTGTTTTGGTTCACTCTCACAGTGCTGTTTTAGCTCAGATTAACTGCTGTACATCTGACCAACACCAAAAAGCAGACACATTCTTTGGTGTTATTTTTCTAAGGAATTGGTGTTGACCAAAACAGAGCAAAAAGGATGGACATAATGCTGAATGCTAAATGAAGGCTAATATTAATCCATGCTTGTTAGATATGAAAACAGGCAACTGTTAGCAATACCAAATTCATGAGGTTATGACATGACAGCATGTTGCTGTGCTCACAGGAGAGTGACTAACGGACATAATGTTCGTCTGGGTCACTAGAAACATGACACCAGATAATATTGCTCTGCATCTGTTGAATCTGTTTGCTAACACGTCGAACGCATACATCTATCTAATTATTTATGTACAGCAGAGCTGTGGACTCAAATGATTGTTTTGATGACCTTGCAATTTGACTTGATAGAAAATAAATGACTTGAGACTTGACTTAAGATGTATTGATTCAAATGACTGTTCATTTTATGACCAGCCATCTGAATCAATACTGTTCATTTTATGTTTTCGGTTTAAATGATAAAAAATGTCCACATTGTCAATGTTGTCATTATTATCAATTATCAATCTGTGTAATGTTACTTGGTATCCAAGAGCATGCCAGGAATGTCATTGTCATAACTGGATGACGATACTGTCAGTAAAGCTCCCCGTGACACTACATGATGGTCTATGAATCAGAACGGATTATGATGATCACGCTGTAAATAAATAAGTAGGGAAGTTGTTTGTTCTTTCTTTGATTACTGAATTAGAATCCACTGTCACTGTCTGAGGCAATCCTGTCACTTGACTTCCTAAAGGAACATAAATTCTGTGCGCTTGTGATCTGGAGCAAATTATGTGAATCTGAACTACAGCAAACTACAAAAACATTTCTGACTAAGAGAACATGTTTCAACACTCCCATTTCGGGAACTCTGCACAGTGTTTTGAAGTTTTGGGAAATGAGTAATAGCCTTTTTTGGATGAATGGACTTAGCATGCGAAGTCCAGATATTTTCTAATGCGTGTCAACACCCACACAATGGACTTCCATCAAAGAACACACCAGAGAGACTGGCTATTATTTAAAAATATATACAACAACAAAGAGAAAGGAATGACCCTTATTGTTCTTCATTCGTTTCTGCCCATAACACAGGAGACCCCACCTCTGACAGAGGAGGAACTCACTGAGGCAAAACCAGCCTCCAGTGGATTTATCAGTTATGCCCGTTGTACGACTTCCCACTGAAAATGCATACGTACGTGCTCTTGAGAAATATGGGAGTCAGCTGGCAGGACACCAGATGGATGCACACACACACACACACACACACACACACACCACCCCCTGCTCCTTTTAGAAGGAGCCTTGTCTCCACGGTGACTGAGGACAAAAAGGAGGCCCTGGCACAGCTGGTCTTTAGCAACAGAGAGAGAGAAAGAGAGAGAGAGAGAGAGAGAGAGAGAGAATGGGCTGCTCAGATGTACAGACAGGACAGAGGGTGAGGGGGAGTGGGAGACAGGGAAAACAGCAGTGAACAAGTCGATTTTGTGAAGTGGTTGGAGGAGGGAGAGGCTGGGAGGAGAGAGAGAGAGAGAGGGACGGAGGGTGAAAGAGGAGGAGGAGATTGAGGAGGTACACAAACTCCCTGAGAACAGGAGTGAGAAGTCAAAGTGGGAGAAAGTGAACACAGCACAGCACAGGAGGAACAGTTGCAAACGGCTGCTGCTGATCTGCTCAAAGAGTCAAGTTACCTCCAAACATCCAGCATTGGTCAGGCTAATTAGATGAAGAGGCTGAGAGCAGCAGGCACCGCAAACAAACTTGAGAAAAACGAATGAGAGGAGTGAGGGAGCGAGGGGGGAAGGGTGGAAACAAGAAGAAGGAGTAATGGTCTGTGAAACATCGTACAGCTGAGTGTGTTTCTGCTTTCGCACAAGAGTTAACAAGTGACTGAAGTTCCTCACACTCACTCACAAGGAGGTAAGAGACTGTCTTTTGCTTGCTTATGTTAAACTCAATGCCATCTTTACTCTTATGTGCACACAAAGAGAGTTCTTACTCTCTGCAAGTAAAGTACTAAAATCTGGAGAAACTTATTTCAGTGACACAAACTTTGTTGTCGTTCGTCATGACAGTGAGGTTTCTTCTGTCTTCTGCTAATTATCAAACATGATGTGGGAGTGCAGTGCAGGGACAAAAACAAGCAGGGAGGTAGCAGCAGAGGTCAGACATTCTGCTGGCAGGTGGTTGAGATCAGCTGGAGAGGCTTCAACAGGACAAAACAGCAACGTGAAATGTATGTAAGCCATGTTAATGCATATTTGAGGAGATGTTATGTGATGTTGTGTGATGTTGTGTGATGTTGTGTGATTTTCTGCCATCAAAAAGTGGACAGACAGTAACGTACTACATATTGATGTCAGGAAATTTGGTTCTTCCTGTACGAGCTGCAGACTGTTGTTTCCTCTATCAACCTTGTGACAGTATGCCAACCAAAAGAAAAAAAAAAGTGAGGCATTATGACACCTTCATATCGTTATTGGGTGTCACACATGCATTTCCTTTCCTTCCTTATTTGTTCCTGTCACTTACAGTTGACGTTTACTGCATGTACTGCCATGTATGTTGCTTTCATTCACTTGATGTGTTTATAAATTGTCTTCATTTATTGACTTCTGTTACTCTCCTACACATACATGTGCAATTGAGCATAGTGCAGCAACTTATATCATACAACATGTAGATCCGACCGAGCAATCTGATTGGTCAACGAGACGTTTAGAACGTGCTCCAATCAGCTTGACAGCACACCTGACTAATCATCATCTATAACATGTAAACAAATACGAATAAGTTCACTGGAAGTCAACTTTAATAAAGTAATACATCTGAATTTAAATTTCAGCTTTCTTTAATGAATGAATATTCTGTTAGACCGCCTCGTTAACACAGGTGTGCACCTCGTTTGTGTGCAGCACGTCAGAGATCAACTGACGTCACTGTCGTGCCAATAATGACGTTAAATTTAACTGTTGCCCAGCAACGCAAGCGCCTGGAATCCTGAGGTACAGTAACTAACGCTAGCTAACTTTCCTATTCCTATTTCCGATATTTTTTTCAAAAACTAGATTAAAATGAGCCATTTCAGTAAATCAGTAACTGATATTTCCTGTCCAACGGTGTAATACCTGCTGCTGTACGTCAGGTGAGCAAGACAATTAAACTAAACTGACGTTGCATATTAGGTACAAGCTAGTTTAAACTAGCTGCTGAGAGAGCCACGGCTAACCTTAAACTAGAAAAAAAAATAATAATGTACTACGTCATTTTCCTCTAGCCATTATCTATATTAATGAACCTACAGTTTTGGTAAGTTAGTCTGCTATTCCACTAAACGGGGCAGCAGCTAAATCCAATCATGATAAAGAAAAATGATATAATAATAAGCTAAAAGTTTATACCTAAACTATTCTAGCACAGTAGCAGTAACTTTAACTGACAGCTGGTTTACATGGTTTGGCATGTTTAAGCTGCCTTTGAATCACATCTTTAAATCCACTTAATCATGTTATTATATATGTAAATATTAATAGTAGGTGGAGAGACACCTAGAAAAAAATAGATGCATTGAATTAAATCTGAGCAGTGGACTGTAAATGATCCAAATAAAAATAAATATAACAAAATGATTCGCTTGAACAAACTTCGACAGTACGTTTGAAAAAACAACAACATAAAAATCTATTAAACACTTTACTCGAGATGATCATCCATCACACACGTCCATTCAGAGTTTGTCTCTGATGACTCGCTGCCTTTTCACAGCTCTGTCTTCCTGTGGAGCCTTGTCTAGTATCGGCCTGGATCTCTCCCACACACAGCTGCTCCAGTGATGATCACACGCCTCAGTCTTGAAATGCCACGCTTGAAATAGTCTGCCATGTTTATAATTAAACCGAGCATGCAGGACGATGCCTCCTGTGTGGGTGTGGGTGTGTGTGTGTGCAAATGTACCAAGGCTGGAGCAGACACTTACACTCTGTCCACAGTCACACACGATGTAAACACATGGTGTATCCACCAACACCTACACGTACAGGAAGTTCATCAGTTGGCTAACTAGGGGTGCTGGTGTGTAATGAGTGAGTACTCACAGAGCACATGGAGTATTCAGGGATAAAGGGCATATATGCTTCTCGGGATTGAGGCGTAATTGCAGGGTGGAAGTATAAAATTGCAGTAGTGAAGGGTGGAGCTGGAGATGAAAATAACTTCTTCATTTGTACTTTGTGAGAGAGTCTCTCCACAGGACAGCCAAACTCTCATTCACTCACTGTTTTATCTTCGTTTTTCAGGTGCAGCAGTGTCAGCTCTATATTGGATCTCCTTGTGGCACCTGTGAGTCAGCATGGAGGTGAGAGAGGAGGTGCTGGATATTCTTCAGAAGGTGTGGACCAAACTGCAGGGTCTCCCACAAGCCAGCCCTCTGGAGCTGGGAGCCTTCTTTGTGCTCATCCTGTTTGTTGGTGAGTTTTTATCTGTTAGCTACAGTATATAGATACGTTCAGTGATGTTTAAAGGATCTAAATATAGAGGGACATCCTGCAAGTGAGCTGTAAGTAGGTTCTTGTAGCTCAGGCTCAGGTTCAGGCTCCACCAACTCCTGAGGAAAATATCTGTCTCTTTAGGTACTATATTGTAGCTAGTTTGAGAGGTAGGTACAGTTAGTTTACTGGAGCTGAGATCAACTGCCTGCTGCTCCTAGAAGCAAGGTGATATGGAATCCCATTTTAGTCAATATGAAAGAAATAACTTCTGAAATAAATACATAATTATAAATATATATAATAATAATAATAACATAATACATTATGCAATCAATATTAATAATAACAAATAAATAAATTGAATGAGTCAATATTGTTAATAATAAGTTTTCATGATTCAACATTCTTAAAAAGTCAGGCAATATTATATATATAATAAAAAATAAATGAATAATATTTTTTTAATGAATAACTTTTATTTATTTATTTAGTTGTTGGATTTGGTTTAAGTGTGTAATCCACTTGCTAAATATGGACAGCTGAACACGTTTATTTGTTATGATCCCAGATAAAGTCCCTATAAAGTGGAAACAATGAGCTAAACGAGGCAAAAGCACTCAGCGTCAGACGATATGTCTCTTAGGGTTTGTCATGGGTGACCCTTCACGTTACATGAAGTCATGCTAACCCACCTCCTCCGCTCTGCCCCTACTGTCTCTCCTTCCAGCCACGTTCCTCTTCTTGATCGTGCTCTCCTGCGTCCACTGCTGCTACAGTGGAAAGACAAAATACGTGGTCTCCAGAGTGCAGCCTCTCCAGCCTGTCTGAAACTGAGACATAACAGACTCCACAAGTAAATACAACCTCCATCCTTCATGTAATCTCCCACATGATACATCGCCTTTGTTTACAGCTAAACAGGGAATGCTCCTTTTTAGGTTCGTCGAGAGGGAGGGAATAATCAAAGCAGATTCACCAAGGGAAGGATGGGCTCATATTATATTTCCAGTCCTGGATCCACATCCAGTCCAGCCATGCCACTGGAATCCACATAAATCAGCAGAGTGGCGCGTCATCGAGATTCATTACAGACCAGGACAATGAAACACTGTGTGGCAGCCCTTTGAAACAACAAAAACCTTACAGTGGAGAAATGAATGAAAAGATACAGTAAGATTTGTGTTCCACTGTCACAGTGAGTCCGTTATTAAAGATGAACTTGTTTGGTGTCCTGATGATGTTCATCAGAAATGTGAAAAACTGGAAAGTGTGCAGACATTCCATTGTGTGCATGTAGCATATAGAGTGAACTAGTTGTTTTCATTAGAAACTTTCCCAGTGTAAAAAGACAGAGCGCCCTCTGCTGGTCCAGTGAAGAGTTGCAAATTGTGCCAATGGAAAATATGATCTGTTCAATGTTTGACATAGAAGAGTTACAAATCTATTCTGGTTATATTGTTACATAGAAGTGTTTTTGTATTTTTTTTTTACTGAGGTGATGCTATATTGCATTTGTTGATGTCATTTAAATGTAATAAATGTTCAGTATATTTAAAAAAACAAATATAAAACTGTTGTTTCTTTTTCTAGGATATGTCAAAGTGTGAATGCTGAATGTTTTTATTCTAAAAATTGTCTACTCTGCCCCCAAGTAAGATCTGATCTAAATATCTAAATACCACCAGCAACACTGCACTGTTGTTTGCATACCTTATCATCTGATGGTTCCTTTTCCTCCCCCAGTCAGTGTTTTAAGTAAACATTAACCAGGAACAGTTGCTTTACGCTACCCCGCCCACACAGAGCAACTGAAAGTATCACCTGAAAAAGCGAAAACAGATCTGATGGTAAACTGTAATGTTAATGGCCGGAGTGAAATAGTTCAGAGCTGAGAGTGGACCAGAACAGGAGCTCAAACCATCTGTTCTCACACACTGGAATATATCCACTCTCTGTTGGGAGTCACTGAGGCGTGAGAGGATCATTTAGCGGGACATGGCCATGGAGAGGTGAGTTTCTGAGCAGGAATGTGTTGGGGCACAATGGAGTTCACAATCAGCAGATTTTTATGGGGGCGTACTGATGGAAAAATGTTAGCTTTTAAAATGTTTTATAGCTTTGTCATTAGCAGTTAATGTGGCTCCACGGATTCTATAAAGCATTTTTATGGCCTCTAATGGCGTCCACTGACATGAGCTTATGAAAATATCTTTTATACGCTTCATCTTTCTATGTGCAGTGTGGCGAAAGCCACAGAGTCACCTGAGGAATGGGTGGACTGGTTCCTGCATCGTCTGCATCAGGAGCCGTGGGCTCTAGGTGGTCTTGTGGTCACAGGACTGTTCGTGTTGACAGTTCTGTCTATGATCATCTTCGCTCTGCTGTACGGATGCTGCTGCAGCCGAGTAGGAAGCAACCAGGAGAGGAAGCAGAAGAAGAACACTGTGATCTAGACACATGAAGGGAACTGTGTCATGTTGTTATGTTGTAGAATGAGTGCTGACCTGATGGAGAATTTGTTTAAATTATAGCATTCCACCTTTGGGTCATTGTTTGAGATGTGGTGGAGATTGGACCCTGGACTTTTCACTTCATAACTTTTGTAATGTTGAATATTTCTTTGCTTCTAGAACCTCTGTTAGGCTTTGTAATTGTAATTTGTAATTTGTAATTCACTGACTAATAGTACTTTGATTAGATTTTTCAATGCTTAGCCATTCTCAGTCAAAAATGTGATTACCTTAGACATTTATCACTAATGTAATAATAATAATAGTAATATTTAAAGTACCCTACTTTATATACAAAACAGTCCTGGTGTATATAATGACTGTGTTTTTATGTAACTGCTTGGTTACTAAGGTTATTTTACACTTTTTAACTGCAAATCATCAAATCAGTGCCTGCTTGTGGTTTATTTTTAAAGATGTGTCACATGTATGTCTTTCAAACATTTGACAGGCTACGGTGCAGCACAAGTGGAGGCTGGGCTGCTGTATGAATGCACGTCATTTGCTTTTAAATGTCTTTTTTCTTTTTTCTTTAAAATGCAGCTACAGCAGTTGGACATAAAACACTTCATAATAGATGAATCTGTGAGTGCATGTTTATACATTCATTCGGCTGTTTAATGATGTAGAGGAGCTTCTGAAATGACATTTTTCTCTTTTTCACTCTTTCTTGTGGTGGAGGACAAATCATTTTCATTTTGAATAAACTACAGTAGTTTTTATTTGTACTGTTTTGGCTGTGTGGTATTAGCATGTGGTCTAAAATATTTTTAAAAATCAGGTGCAGGCCTTCAGTTCAGAGTCATCAAATTAACCATAAGGACTACATCTCCCAGTGCTTCACTGCTGCTTACGCAATACAATTTGAGTGACGTTAATGCTCCGCGACCAGACGTTTACGCGACGCGCACAGCAGCAATGGCGAGCGGAAAGAAGAGCGCCCTGCTCTCCTCTCTGGCGGACTATGGAGACGATTCAGAGCCCGACTCCGAGCCCGAAGGAGAAGAGACAGGTACGCGAGGACACATTCAAACATCACGTTGTTTCTAAGTATGGCGGCGAAGTGAATCTGCCGCTGTGCTAACCTTAGCCCGGGGTTTCGTGTGGTTGCTAACGTTAGCTTGTGGCTAACGCGGCTAGCTCAGAGAAAATGTCAAAGATATTTAAAATGAGTTAAGATAAGTGTGTGAAGACCTCTCCGCGTGGTGCTGTTGGCTTGGTTTTGGTCGTGTTTCCTCACATGTAGAAACAACAGACGTCTGTTTATGTAAAGCTAACGGACTCACGTCTTCAGGTTAATGACAGACAGACAGATAGATGGATAGACAGACAGACAGACAGATAGGATAGAACACGCATACATTAGGATTAACCTATAGCACAGGAGCCATACGTTAAAATGAACCTGAGATAAATCTAAATGTAATTAAAGCTGCAAGCAGCGATGGTCGAGCCCTCGCATATGCGCGCACGTCGAAATGTGGAAATGTAGAAATGTGCATCGAGCGCCACGCCCACACAGTTTCCCCAAAATGCATCATTTTGATAACTTTTACTCAGGAAGTCCATGTGAACACACCTACCAAGTTTGAAGTCAATAAGGTGAAATCCCTAGGAGGAGTTCGTTCAAACATGACCTCTTCTCAACCAGCCCGAATCACCGAAAATGGCGATTTTCATTCATAAATATCTCGCTTTCTGTTCATTGTAGCTCCAAGAGACTTTCTTGTAGGTCTTGCCATGTTCTACAATTCAGCTGAGTTTCGTGACTCTGTGTCCAAAACTGTGGCGGGGCTGTTCCAAAGAAAAATTCCAAGGGGCGCTATAGAGCGCTTTTGCCCCGCCCCCTAATTAATTATGCAGCCGAATTGTGCATAATATTGGTCTTAACAACCACAAGAGGTTTCAGACAGCTCTGAGGAAGTATATGATAGCCCAACACTTTTGCCTGAAAATTAGCCCAAAAGTAAACAGAGTCTCATTTTTTCCCCCCGAAAAAATCGCCAGCCTTGACTTTGACGCGGCGTCACGGCCACGCCCTCTGATAAAAAGTTGTGATTTTGATAACTTTTCATTGTCGAGGCCTTGAGAACACACACGCCAAGTTTCAAGCACATCAGATGAAATCCCTAGGAGGAGTTTGCTCAAATGCGACCTCTCCCCTGGAAATGACCCCAAAACCCAAAAAGTCCAACTTTGACAAAAATTGGACGCCGTACGGTTCACTGTAGCCCGGGGCACCAAGAGACTTTTTTGTGCGTCTGGGCATGTTGCATACTCCCACCAAGTTTCTTACACGTGGGCGAAAAATGCGATTCTTTTTGCGGAAACTTAAAAAAAGAAAAATAGAGAAGAAAAAAAAAATAAACATACGAAATGCGTGCTCGGGCCCTAAATATGTACAGAGAGATTCAAAATGTGCAGAGAAATGAAACATTATATATAACATAACTGTGTTAAGAAGTTATCCCATGCTAAACATCTATATAAAAAAATAGAAAGTGGCTGTAGAAATAAAAATGTTTTGTACAAATATGAGAAAGAACTACAACTGGGGACAAAGGACTACAAATGGTTTAAAGGTCTACAAATGGGGATAAACTGTGTACAATGAAACAGATGAATGAAAGTCACAGCATGTAGCAAAGGGATGTAGCTTTAATATGTAATGTTTGGTTGTGTCTTCCTGTAGCCCCGATGCTAACAGGACTGACCTGCATGAAACCTGACGCGCTCTGCTTTGCTCCTCTGTTTGTGTTCTCACAGCTGTGTTTTCCATGCCGTGTCCCTGTTCCCCTCCTGTCTCTCTCTCAGTAGAGGGCCGTGCAGGAGGTCTGGTGTACAGATACGACGAAGATGACCTGAACCGAACTGAGGACGCTGACGACAAGAGGTCTGGAGATGAAGACAGCAGGGAGAGCAACTCGGTCAGTATATGAGGTTTCTGAAAACGTCTTCTTCACTGTCAGGAACATGACGTCCTCTAGGTTTTTATTTCCACTGAGCGCTCAGTTGGATTTTGCTGACGTTTGGCAAAGTGGTATGTGAGTTGTTCATGATGGGATCTAAAGGGACGCTGTGAGTCTTCACTGATCTCCAGGGGGAGGCCGATGGGATTGCACCAATGCTTTTTCTGGTTGTTTGTACAGTGTAGGGTCACCTCACCTGCTTTTGACAAACACTATCAGTACTAGTACTGTAAAGTCTTCTGAAAGTGAACCAGTCTGGATTTTTTGGCCACAATAGTCTTAATAAAAAAAATCTATCAAACCAAACAAATGCCTTTCACAGGCCAATAAAAGCTGCAGGCCAAACTCCACATTATATTGTCCTTAACGTCTGGCACATTGCGACACATCTTTTAGCTTTGAACTTATGAAACGTTCAACTAAAGAAAAATATAAACTCAGCGTTTTTGTTCTGGCTCCCATTTTTCATGAGTTAAAGTAAAAGATCTAAGACTCCTTCTGTGAACACAAAATGTGTTCAAATCTGTGTTAGTGAGCTCTTCTCCTGTGATGATAAGATAATCAGTCCACCTGACAGGTGTGGCATGAACAGTTAAACAGCATGACTCACGCAGGTGAGTCAGTAAAAGGTCACTCTACAATTTAAACTTGAGAAATAGATTTATTAGGCCGTGAAATATGGAAGTTAAGTCATGACTACTCTGCCTCAGTGTAAGCCAAAATGGGAGCAAAGCCAAAAGTGTTTAATTGATAATAATATGATATAAATACAATGAAATCTATAATATAAAGTCATTTATGTTTTTGTTGAGTGTAGATAGATATTTTCATATTCAGTTTGTGTCATTTACTTTCATGCAGCAGCAAAAATCTCATACATTGTAATAAATTCAATACAACATCAACCTCAAAAATCATACAGCTGATCTCTGACTCAGTGTTAACAACAGTTACACATTATACATTTGAGTGTACCTTACCGTGAACTGGGTTTACCGTCATTTTCGTACAGTTGAGTGGACCTGAATATGAGCTAGTTTCGTCTTTGGCGCATAATCTTTGCCCACGTCTGTCTCACTTTGGCGTTTACTGCTAGAGAGTGCCCCCGTTGGCCATTGGCCAGTAAAACTCTATAAATTAGTCGCACCGGTGTATAGGCCACAGGGTTCAAAGCGTGTGAAAAAAAAAAGCGGCTTATAGTCTGTTAATTCCTGCTTCTTTCTCACAGATTGCAACACAGGTTTGATGTTGAAGTCTCAAGTCCAAGCCAAGATAACAACAAAACAACCGTGATGATGTCAGTAGCCAGATTTGCCGCCACATTGCCAGTTCCATTTTTTTCAATAAAGCACATTAAAACGTCCCTGCAGAGCAAAAAGTTACTCATGAACCATCGAAATAGATATTTCTTCCTTTTGGTAAGAGGCTAAAATGTTTGGAATGTTCCTTTAATGAAGACTTTGTAGTACTAGACAAAGTGTAAAACATCAGAATGGTCTTTCTCTGGCTGCTGGTTGTCATCTGGTGTGTACTGCTGCTTGGTTCCCCTCCTGGTCTCCTCTCCTTCTTGGTCCTTACGGCGTTAACCTTCTGCATTTTTGTTTTTATAGGAAATGGACGAGTCTGACGAGGGGAGGGACGCAGATGATGTTGAGGTATTTGAACCCCCACTTGGTGTGGGATGGATTGGATTTGGAGAAGGATCAAGCCCGATTAACTCCTCATTTGTTCTGTGACTAACCAAACGAGGGCGCCACCACCTTGTTATGTTATGATGGAGCATGTTCACTAGATGGTGCTGTGGGTTCAGGTCTGTCAGATAACAAATGTGTGTGTGTGTGTGTGTGTGTGTGTGTGTGTGTGTGTGTGTGCGCCGGGTCATCTTAACAGTGAAGATCTCAGCCAACAGTGTTTTTAAGGAGCACACTGCTTAGACCTGCACACTGTACTAACCCCACCCTGTGTGTGCGTGCTTGCACGTGTGTGTGTTATAAAGCTTTGTGAGCTTCCTGCTGCGCTCTTTGGTACAGGTCAGGGAGGTGAGAGTGAGTTCCAAACCTAACAAGCAGAAAGAATAGAAATGAGAATCAGAGTCCAACAGCCTGTCTCTGATTGATCAGGAGCCGATAAGACACTTTTATCCATGTTTTGTCTCTTTAATAAGTCCTATCATAAAGCAGAGATAAGACTTAATTATGCACAACACTGTGCGTCACACTGTGATTTCCCACATGTGTCGACATGTGGAGGATTATTTCCAGGAAAGTCATGGAAACCATGTTGTTTATTCCATCATTATGATGTTGTCTTGGTTTTTGTTGGGCGCTCCGGGGTTGACGGGCACACGTCGTGTTTGCTGTGGCCTGCAGCAGCAGAAAGAAGAAGGTGATTCATAATTTGATGGAACGAGAGAGGATGTTTGGATCGGCCCTCACTCTGTCCTCCCACTTTATTATCACCATTATTATTATTATTATTATTATTATTATTATTATTATTATTATTATTATTATTATTATATGCTGCGGTTATCTGTTGACTGTTAATGGCAGCTGCTAGTTTGTGTATTGACGGAGTTCTGGTGAAGTGAAGATAACAAGCAATTAAAGATTCAGGAAGTCTTTGAACATTGCTGTAAACCGTTATCAGGTTACTCTGGGAAAGAGCGCATTGTTATGGAAGTTTGCAAGAATTTGATTGGCTGGTTTAAACGTTTATGTTGGTGCAGTTGGTGTTGCGTCACGGCTCAAGCTAGCAGGCCTCAGCTTTGCTCTGTATTTAGTGCCAAGTGTTAGCATGCATCAGACTAAACTATGATATAACTAGTGTAATACTACACTTGCTAAAACATCAGAATTGAAATTCAGATTAAATTACCACTGTGTGACCTCACAGAGCTTCTAGATCGATGATCTACTAATATAGCATTTCTTTATTTTCTAATAAAAAATAAATGGACGCATTTCCAAAGTAGATGTACAAGGTGGTTACCTGTCTGCTCTCTATGAAGAGACACAGCTGTTCAGTTTGTGTTGTACAGTAATATGTGTTAAATCAGATTAAACAGGCCTATTTAGTATTTGCATCTTCATGAAGTGAAGCAACCCACAGAAGACAGATGAGATCGGCAGAGGCCGAGATATCCTGACTTTTAGTTCCTGTATGGACAGAGCTGAATGAAGACATAAAATTCATTAATAAAGCTCAAAAGGCCCAAAAATATCTTTTAAGAAGAGAAATGTCTGAGACCGGGATGTCCACGTGGCTGTGAGTCAGTTGCCTTCACAGAGTGTTGTGTTTCTACTGTAAAACCTGTCCAGAACTTTTTAAAGCCCAGTAGCTCACCTGGTAGAGCGTGCACCCCATGTTCAAACGCTAAAGTCCTCACCGTAGAGACCCGGGTTTGATTCCAGCAGATTCCTGAATTTCCTGTGTAGCTCTCTAATAAAGCAGAAAAAAGCCCAATAAATGTTTGTCCAAAATGTCCAAAAGTGAATCTGAAACTAACGAAAACTAAACAAAAAAATCAGAACTGAAACAAACAAACTCACATGAAAAACTAAACTGAATTGAAAACCCACAAAAATAAAAAGTCCCGAAAAAGACAAAACAAACCAGCAGCCGTGCAGTAAATCGTGCTGTGATGTGACTGAACGTTGTGTTTTTGTTAGGACTGTGTTGGAGGTGTTGATTCCACTCTGTGGGATTGTGGTCGCTGTAGGTTGTTGGTGTTGTTCTTGTTGTGTTGGACTGCTGCACATTTTATCCACTGTTGTCAAGAAAATAAAGTAGTTGGTATGAGCTCAGTCAGAGTGGTGTTGTGTTCATGTAAGACAGAAGTCTGGATGACGTGTATGCTGGACACCGTGGCTGAAAGAAGGACGTGGATTATTACCTTGATCTGAAGAGTTATTTTTATACGCCGTTGTCAGATGTGACTGGAAGGTTTCTCTTTCTATTTTTGACGTTTTGATGACGGCTCAAATGAACAGCTAAATGTCATCTCTCCATCTCTCTTTCCACACATTTGTTGTCACCGCTGTCGACCACTGACGCATTCAGATGAAAGAATCAGCAGTTTACAGAGAAGCTAGCAGATCCCCTGACCTCTGTATTGTCGGTACTTTAGGTTTCATTACTCATTACTCCCGACAAGCAGCTTGAGCTCGAATTGAACCAAATTATAATAATTTAATGAGAAAAACCTTGAAGCAGCTCCAGGGCTATGGTTTGATATGATCTCTGACCTTCCTGTCAAGGCAGTCCAAACCGGGGAGAAACTTCAGATGTGGATCAGTCACCTCCCCCGCCGCCCCCTCCTCCTCCTCCTCCTCCTCCTCCTCCTCGTCCCTGTAATTTGGCCAACTTCAGGACAATCTTTGATGTGCCTGTGCAGTTGCTAGGTGACGACATGATGCCTGTGAATAACAGCACTGTTCCTTTGTGCTGAACCTGTGTTATGCCCACGCCGCTGGCACAACAGGCGGCATATTTTAGAGGCTGCGCAAGCGTCCCGCCGAGCTCAAGCATTCACTGGAAGCTGCCTTGATTTGCTGCTCTGGTTTCTCTAACTTCTTAGAAACCGTTCTCCTGTCAGCGTCCGTTCTGCTGTTTTATTAGCGCCGCTTTGATTTGTGGGATTCAAACCCTAAACAAATGGAATGAGCTTCTTTCTCCTCCCAGCTCCATGTCTTTCACAAGCTGTCTGTTAACCTCACTGTAATTAACATTAACCAGTCTGGGAACATGTTTAATAATATCTACCACTGATGCTGTTGATAATTAGATTCTCCTGCCCAAAGGAGAACTAAATATCCCATGTGTCTCTCTTTTCCTCTCTTCTTCCCCTCTCTTCCCTCTTCTTCTTTTTTTTTTTTTTTTACAGATCTCAGAATTAGAAAGAAAGGACCCCAATGAGCTTGTTGGTGAGTACACACACACATACAGTACACACACACATAACTCTTACAGGACAAGGCTGGCACTGGTCAACTAATCCCATATGAAGACCCAAACTAAACTCTCTCAGTCCCACATACATCATGCTGCTGTCACCAGAGCACCAAATGTGTCTCACAGGGTGTCCTGCGGAGTCCTTCATTAAAAAAAAGTTCTAAAATATCTGATTACAGGCTGTCAGGAAGTTAATTGGCTGGAGGCTGTTCACTCCTGTTCAGTCAGGACCTGCAGAAAACACTGCTGCTAGCTCTGACACAGAGGAAGCTCATAATGAGCATGTGTCCGAATTAATTTCAAAGAATTATTCTTTTTCTAACTATCCATCAGTTATTTTTTTCTACTGCTCATAAAACCGGGGTAATTCACTTGTCACAGCAGCTCGTGTACACACATTGGATGAGATATTACTCATAGATAAAAATATATCTAGAAAAAAGTCATGCTTGTTGAGTGTGACAGCTGCTGAAACCTGGAGCAACACTCTACTGCTTATTCACATCTATTCATTGAATTCATTATATTATCAGGAATTATTGCTCTAAGGAAGTCTGCGAGTATTGCTTTTAATCTTTGATGATAACGAGAACAATATAACGGCCACTTCTAATCTTCTTAGTATGCGTGTACAATAAAACAGATCGAGGTAAGATCCAGACTTTTGCTTTTTATTGTGTCAGCTGGGTGTTGGTGCAGTAAACGTATGAATCACTGAGGAGACCCAGGTGAGTTATAATAGCCTCTTTGTCCGCTCAGTGACAGATGGATTATGAAGGTCTAATCTGGTGCTGGTTAGTGGTTAGTGAGTAATGACTGACCTGTAGAGGTGTGTCAGTGAGCATCAGATCAGACAGGATATGAGTGATGCAGGGAGCAGCTCTGCTTCTCTATCTGCTGTTTATACGGGCCCGTAGCTGGATGTCGGCGATTGCACAGATTATGCAACACAACACTCCCAGCGATTTTATTTTGAAAGGAACGCAAGCTTATTTGTTCTGAAATAGATTCTCACGCATTTCTGTGTCCTTGCACGCTGCTACTGTGTGTCTAAAAGTGTGCTGAAGTAAGAAGCCTCCCTTTGAACCCCCCTCCAACACACTCCCATTTCAGTAACCGAGTGAACTCGGCAGCTTCCGCCCACATTTGCTCCCGCCATCATGCCCCCACTTCCACCCCTCTGGTTTGCTGTAGCCATAAAAAGAAGTCGTCAAAAACAAACTGGGAAATGCACTTGAGCAGTTTTTTAGTTTCTCGAACCGGCCACCGTCGCGATCAGGGTGCTGTTGTAGCAGATTGTGACTCATAGCTCGGCACAATTGACATTACTGCAGCAGAGCTGGGCTCGGCTCTGCTCCTCCGTGTCGTCTGTCAGTAAATGTCACAGTGCGTCTGGCAAAAGGCCTCCTATCAGCAGACTGAAGACAGCTCTTTGTCTGTTCGCTGAAGGGGCACACATTGTGTGTCTGTCTAAAAAAGACCCTCGGGGCACAGATTGTGACTCTCTGTCTGTTTTCCAGGAGGCAGATGGTAATTTCAGAGCAGAGTATAATCTTTTCTCTGTCTGTTTATTACTCTGTGTCCTTATGTGAGACCTCTCAGACTGAGTTACAAACAGGGATATTTATTACGCAGCCTGTGATTTATTCACACTTCCTCAGCCGCTGTGGTGACTACAGAGTTTATTTTGGTGTTTAAATTAGAGTTTGTCCAACAAGGGTACAAAATGATCGGCTAAATCTCCTGTAGTCGAGAGTGGATTAGCAGCCTTCCACAATCCTAAACCCCTGTTGCAGCTACATGGTGTAATTGCCTGCGACAGTGTGTGTCTGTGAGAGAGTTAAATGAAATACCAAGCTAACACATAATGCCTGTGACTCATCCGACTTGCCTTGTCAGGTTTTTTATCGCTGGAGGCTACTGTATTTTCTACGTTTTGAAATACGGGGTTACATGCGTGGAAGCATTTATCGTCATGAAGCTGTGTATACCTGCTCATTTATTCTGTAAAAAAAAGCGTGAGCCTGCATGCATACATGCATACATGCATACATGCATGTTTGGTGTTACTTATGTGTCTACCCCAGTGAAGGCAACGCCCTGCTCCTCCATTATCAGCAAACGGAGAGAGGGGAGGTGCTGCTCCGGCTCTGAACTTCCCACACATAAGGGAGAGTTGTGTGTGTGTGTGTGTGTGTGTGTGTGTGTGTGTGTGTGTGTTGGTATCCCTTCTGCACACAAACACTTCAGATCTGGCACAGTCCCACAGGCCAGGACTGCTTCACTATAGACCAGCAATGTTTATGTCAACAGACATATTGTAGGCAGCAATTCGAGAGCATGCAGTACAGCTACTGAACCTCACTGTCAGGGCTCAACGTTTTTGACACTTGGTGCTACAGACGGATTTAATCTGGTAACAAAGAAGTATAGAGTTGGACTGATAAAGCAGCTGGCCAATATACTGGATAATATTATATATTTGCAGATATATTGTGTATTGTATATTGTGTTACAGTTACAGCACAGAAAATACCAGCAGCATAGTAACTATGCCCGATGGTTTCTTACACAGAACCATCTGTACATCGCAGCAAACATCAGCCAATCATTACATTCACATTTAGCTGATGCTTTTATCTAAAGTGAGAAACTATAAAGGTACAGTGTGACACGGACACTGCAGCAATACGTTCTACTCACATAGAATCAAGTGAAAGTTCTAGAGGGGGATTTAGATCTAGATTTAGCACGTCCCGTTGTTGGTAGTGTTAGGAGAGGAGGTGTTCTCTGAAGAGCTGGGTCTTCGGGAGTATTTCGAACTGGTAGTGCATTCCACCAACACGTCACAACAGACAAGAAAAATTTGTATCGCCCTGAGCATACACGTTTCAGAGCCAGGCATCCTTTGTTAAAAAAGTACAACAGTTGGGAGGTAGATGTGCTCAAACCAGCCAGCCAGTTAGTGAAGAGTGAAAACATCTTTATCTATGGAGATTAGTGTCATTCGATAAAGATACAAGACGCTAGCAGCAGCTACGCTAGCCTCTTTATCAGCCGCCCTTGTTGACACACACCCCCTGCTAAACCACGCCCAACGCTAGCTCCTCATAGAACGTTGGTCGGTCTCTGCTTGAATCCTTTCAATCATGGATTCTTGCTTGATTTTGTGATCTCACAAGTTTAGCATAAATATTTCAGCATCTGTCGGATGGATTACAATGAACTTACAGATATCCCGGAAGATGTATCTTCATGAATTTGGTGATCCCGACTTGTCCTGTTGTACTACCATATGGTTGATCTTTTCTTGAAGTCTCTGCAACTATAGGGGATAGATTGCCATGGAATTTTGATGCTCATGTCTCCCTGAGGAATAATTGTATTAATTTTGGTGATCCTTTCACTTTTTAACTAGAACCACCATCAACGAACCTCCTCAGTTTATAATGTTCATTCATCCAGTACTTTGATTTTCTGACCAAATACCGTCTGATCCTCAGCCGTACCGTGTGTTTAGTGCTAACTTGTACATTTTAGCACGTTAGCATGCTGACATTAGCTTGCTAACGTTAGCATTTAGCTTAAAGCGCTGCAGTTTTCGACTAAACTGTCGCACTCGGTGCATATGGTTATTATGACTTATGGTCATCGGTATGTGCTTTAAAAATATGTTACTGGTCAGGCTATAGTGTTGAATTTTGTTACCCAGGCTAAATCGCAACCTCGTGTGAAAGTGAATGACGTAGTTTAAGAGCGATACACTCAATATCTCCTGGATACATCACAGCACAAACTGTTGATGCTCAACAGCGCAAGAGTTACGTGACGGTGGAATTTTCCTCTCATGTTTTGTGAGACAAAGTGTTCAGGGAGAGGCTAAGTGAAAAGTCAGCAAAACGATCTTCTCGTGTCCGGTCAAGTTTCTACTCGTCGACGATGTTTGCTGAATATTCTTGCGTTAGCACGTGTGCACACACACACACACTGCACACAGCTTGCAGCACTTATTCACAGTGTGATTGATAGCACTGAGTGATTGTAAAGACTATCTGTCTGACTGGGATGAGAGTGACACCGAAGGAATGCCTGGCCTGCAGTCAGAGAAAGCAGAGCAAGACAAGTGGAGCAGGGAGAGCAAAACAAGGGCCGGGTCCAAAGGGGAGGGGAGAGGAGCCTCCCTTCTCCTCACAAGCCCCAACAACAGCCACTCCCTGCCCGGGACGCGCACTCCTCATACCACACTGCCTGCCATATAAAACCACTGGCACACACGGAGGACTGTGATGAACAACAGGATGCTTGGGAATTCAGCAGCAGTGCTTTCATATCAAACAGTCAACCTTTGTTTCAGTAGTTGGTTCTCCAGTGCATAAGCCATATCCCATAATACGTCTTATTTTGTTAATCCAAACACTGAAACACATTTTCTTCTCCTGCTTCAGTTTGTACAACAATGCTTTCTTAGTTAATCCTTGTTCAGCGTGTAAAGACCTGCAAGGCAGGCCAGAGAGAGGTAAAGCTCAGGTGCAAACCTATAAGAGCTCATGTTTTATGTTTCTGTCTCCTCGCCAGCTCTGTTCTCAGAAAAAGTGAGGAACATGTCACCCGATGAGATCAGGATCCCCCCCGAGCCCCCTGGACGCTGCTCGAGCCAACTACAGGTAGACACACCCTCGCCGATACCACACCACTTTCACTGCAAAGCTTTTCTTGTATTTATTTCAACACAATATGCCGCCACCGCCGTCTCACGCAGGCAGTTATCACCACCGAGGCCACAGTAATGTCTGCTAATCACACCAGAGGAGAGGCTGCGTGGACTTGTGGGTTTGCTTAATAAAACGATGCCTGTGCCCTTAGTTGTGTGTTTTAGCACGTCTGCAGGCTAGTAAAATTACCCGTCATAAGCTTAAGCTTCATAAGCAGACACACCGTCTGCACACGTTCAAGGGTTAAAGTTTTAGGGCTAGAAGATAGCTCGTCCAGAGAGTAGTCATCGTTTCGTCAAAATAACCTGTTCTTCACGCCAAGTGAATCATTTAGAAGTTTCCCTCGTTCCCTCTGGGGTTAGAAATAAATTCTGGTGGCTACATAAATCCTCCCCCTGTAATTAAACCAGCACACAGTGTCATCTTGCAATTTACTATCACCAACTCTTCCCTTTCTGCTTTGCTGCTGAGCATTTGGTGCGTCAAACTTGTACAAAGTCGGTGCTGTGAGGAGCTGACAGGTCAGGACACAAGCCTGACTTAGTAAGTGAACAGCTCAGCAATAATCCCCGCTGGGCTGACACTCCTCCACCTATCAGATGAACAACTAATGATTCACCTTCACCAGAACAGCCTGGATATCCATGCCCCGAGGCCACAGAGGAGCAGACACATATATGCTGAGAATGCGCTCACAATAATGTTCCCTTCAGTTCAAACAGTTTCTTTGTTGTCATTTCGACATTTGCTGGAATCTATCCACTTCATATCCAGAACAAGAAAAAACAATTTTTGCAGTCACGTTATAAAGATTACAACATGTTCTGACTGTAACGATCCATGAGTTCAGGCCAGCGAGCTGCAAATGTGTAAAAAAGGTGTGTTTGCAAGGACCTCAAGTTATGACTCTTGTGCGTCAGAAGCAAATGTTGAAGTAGTGTAAACCTTGTAGGATAGAGGAACAGGTGGATTGTTGGGTCAACAAAGGACACAGGAGACCTCCTTTCACTTCCTGTTACCTGCTAACAGTCAACGTTGGTTTTAGAGAGGAAATATTTACACATGTGCCCCTACAACAGTCGGTTGATTAATGTTGAACCTGATTAAAGTTTGGTGACCCACAAAATAATTTTCTAAAGGAAAGTGTCACAATCAAAGCAAGCAATATTAAGCAATATTACATGAGAGGATGTGCTTTACCGTCATTATTGGCACGACAGTGATGCGGTCCGTGCCAATAATAAATAAAAGCTCACTCTTGGAGGTAATATTGTGATTATACAATAATTATCAACTTTTTTTTTTTAAGATTGATTTATTGGCCTTTTCAAGCTTTATTTGATAGAGACAGCTGAAGAGTGACATGAATGTAGGGAGAGAGAGATGGGGAATGACATGCGGAAAACCCCTACACCTTTGCACATGAGGCAGCTGCTCTGCCATCTGAGCTAAACACCACCCCCAATAATTATCAACTTAAATTAAATATATAATGTTTCATATTTTTTGGCAATTTGCTTACGGTTTCCGTTCCGACCTCCGTTTACATGGAGATACACAAGATCTGACTAATGCCTGTAAACCAGTCACAGCAGTAGACACCTATATGTAATGAAACCCAGTTTACTAGTCCAGCAAGTAGTCCGAGCCTTAGTAACGAACTGCAACAGATGATTTCCATCAAAGCTTTCTAGAGACCCCGGAGTTTCCCAAACTGAATAAATACACACATATAGACACTAAACTGCTCTGCGAGTTCAGTCTTGTGCCTAAGATATCTGCTCTTTTTCATGGACAGATTCAGTCTGTGAACTTTACATGTATTTTTAAGCTAAAAGCGCTATGTAATATATTCATTGAGAAAGTTGAAATCTGAGATTCAGATGCATTTCTTTATTAAAAGTTGAATTTCAGTGTATTTATTACATGATCTATATTTTCAGGATGTGACGATGTGGAAATTGCAAAGTAATATTTTTATGATGAGTCGGGTGTGCTGTGCTGTGATTTGAACACATTCTAAATGTCTACTTGATCAGTCAGATTGCTCAGTCAGAGCTACTTGTTGTGTAACCTCTAGTGTGGCTCAGCCTTTGAAAACGCAGGATTCTACATTTCAAGAATTCTTTTAATAAGATTTCTTTATTGTCATTGTACAAACATATGATGAAATTCAGGTGCACTTGAACTGGGCTCAATATCGAATAAAAAAAATAATAAAATAAGTAATAAATAGATAATAAATACTCATCTTCCCATTTCACATCACACATACATTTTATACCCTCATACATGTTAAACACCCACATCTTTGTACTATATGCTGTAAATTTAAAGACTCTGGGTCATTTTCTTCAGAGCTACAAAACATGCATACATTTACAACAAGCTTTACCAGACAAAGAATTTCCATAACATGACAAGTAAACTGAAGTATTTGATCATATTTATAGGCTAAACGATTGAATAGAGTAATTGCTAGATTCTTCGAACATGTAAATAATCAGATTCATGTATAATAGTTCATATTTAGCTGGTTTCTTTCAGCCAGGACCTCAGAGGTACTCTGGAATCTTTGACCACGATACTTTCACAAGTGGGTTCCTGTTTTGTTTGCACGATGCACACACACACACACACACACACACACACAAGCAAGTGGGTTGACGCATTCTCGCTGTTGGTTTCATGCTAATCCACTGAAGGTTGGTGGTGGTGACAGGTAAAGAAGCAGAGCAATGTACAAACAAAGGTGGTGAAGAGCAGCAACCAAATGAAGATGTATAACGTTGAAAGAATAAATTGGCATTTGCAAATCTTTTAATAGGACGGAAATGCAGGTTTACTAGACATTAAGGAAACACACAACACAAGAAAAACAAAAACAAATCTCAGTTATAGCATTAGTAGGTCAGAAAGCACTCATATCACTCTAATGCTCATTTGTAATCTAGTTAGTCAACGTCAGATCGTGCTGGGTGGTGTACGAAGGCAAAGCTAAAAAGCTGCATTCCCTTCTTCCATCTTGGTCCATGTTAAGCCTCATTTATCACTGTGGATAGCCTGGCTACACCTGCCAGCTCCTCGTGGCTCAGTAGAACCTGGTTGTCAAATATTTCCCAGAGGTATCAGACACTTTATACATAATGGCTCCATTCACAACCAGCCCTGGCTCAAGCAGAGCTCATTGTGTGTATATATAGGCTTTGTTTATTTGGCGACATTGACAGTGTGTGCTGCCAGATACAGTGTGTAGGACGCTGAGTCAGAGCAGGTTCATCATCATCTTACACTGAGATGACCCGCTATCCTTCATTCATTTGATTTGTTTGTTTTGCAAAAAGGACAAGATCCACAAGCTGTACGAGAGGAAGCTTCACGGAGATTTTGACACAAACAGCCACATCCAGAAAAAGAAAGAATTTCGAAACCCGAGGTATGCAGCTCAGCTGAAGAATGCACACAAGCCGACACACACATGGAGCTATTTACACGATTCCACATTTAATTTAAAAAAATTAACTATTGGGTTGGTTTTCTTTTAGCATCTACGAGAAGCTCATTCAGTTCTGTGGTATAGATGAACTGGGAACAAACTACCCCAAAGACATGTTTGATCCGCATGGCTGGTCAGAGGACTCGTACTACGAAGCTCTAGGTAAGCTACTTTACTTCTTCACAGTTCTTTGTGATTAGAATATCAACACTCATGTATGCGTCGTCTTCTTCTTCTTCTTTTCTTCCAGCCAAAGCTCAGAAAGTGGAGATGGACAAACTGGAGAAAGCCAAGAAGGAGCGGACCAAGGTGAATCCGACAACAACAAAAAAAGTAGATTATTTCCACCAGCTGCATTTCATTTCTAACGCATCCTTCATCACACACGTGCAGAAACAAACGCTGCCAGGTTCAGCTCTTGTAACCGTCAGGCCCAGCCCAGTGCAGCTTTACAGCCCGGCACTGCCCAGTTTTTCACGAGTTTCCATGCAGACATCTTGAAGTTTGCTTAAAAACACCTGAGCACGTCTGTCTTTGGCAGCTATTTTTACCTCTGAAACCACGGGGTCTGTACAAAGTCTTGAAAGTCTGGAAAATTCTTAATTCTAAACCCCATGTTTTCAAGGATAGGAATATACTTGAAGCTGTATCACTCCTTGAAGAGCATAATCTGGTGCATCATTGATGCAATGGATTGTTCACTTGTGGTTTAAGTACCTTAGAAGTGCTTAAATTTTACTTTTAAACCACCTGTATGCACCTACTAGAGAACGTGCCCTATGTACTAAGACTGATTCCTTAGCGTGATGGCCCTTTGCTGCATGTCGTCCCCTCCCTCCTCCTGTTTCCCGCCCATCTTCAGATGTCACTGTCCGAATAAAAATAACGGGGCAAGTCAGTCCTAGTCATCTCCCAGAAACCGGCATGATACATGCTGCCATCATCGCACAGTAGCTGCACTCAGTTAGACTTGATCTGGACTTGAATGAACATGTACGGTACAGCAGCTGGCATTATTCCCTGCTGTGAAATGTAGTCAAAGGTATGCAAGCTACAGCAGAGACACTGACATTCTGATATGAGAGCGAAAGCAGACAAATGAGTCATTTTCCTCCCCTCACTCGACATATACTGATGATGTGCCCTTGTGCAAGGCACCCAACGCCCCAGATTCTAGTAGATCGATTGTGATTGTTGGTTAAAATCAGTTACACATCAAACAGTACCAGGAGTTAAATCAGTGCCCTGTTGTTCTGTCTCTCTCTCAGATTGAGTTTGTCACAGGAACCAAGAAGGGCACCAACCCCTCCAGCACAGCAGCCTCCACCACCAGCAACACCACCACCACCACCGCCACAGGTAAACACCCACCCCTGCCACACATCTTCAAGAATACAAGTAGTTTGTACATGGCTGGTTTATGTTTGAGTACACCCTTGAGGCCAGCGTTGGTAGGCTGGAACTGGAAACCTTTTACATAACACAACGCAAGTCTGAACTGAGTGTTGCCACACAATTACGGCCACAGCAACACAACATTAAATAAACAGATAGAGACGAAATGGACGTGTAAATGATATACGCCTTTGAGAAGGGTTCAATCTGGGACTTGGTTGTAGATCCTTGAAGTCCACACTGGAGCTCAGGTGACTGAGCGACTGACGATTGAGCCTTGTGGATGAGATGTGAAATGTCTTCACAGATCTACAGCCAAGTCGAGTTGCCCCAGATTTAACCTAAGAAAGATGACCTGAATTACTGAGAACCTTCAGACATATATACGATTCATATACGATTACGCTCAGTTCTGGGTACAAAAAGGATTGTTATTTTATTACTTTGGTTGATACCCAGCCCTACCTACAACATTTTGCTTCAATTTAGCTCAACTGTGATTGGTGCCCGCAAATATACAACATCATCTTCATTCAAAGGCACTGTAAGTTCTCATCAATTCATCATTTGATATCTTTATTTTCCCAATTGAATATTATATTATAATATACAGCTGCAATGCTCAGATAATATACTATAGTATATTATCTGAGCATTGCAGCTGTACCCATAATAATCCTGTCATGTTTTAATTATAGACTTTATGGAACATTTAGAGAACATAAATTTGTGTTTGAGTGCCAAATAGCCATTCCTTTCACAGATGGTTGAAACATTCTTTAGATTAAAGGAGTCCTGAAGAGTTTTCTTCTCAACAAACAAAAGCTGTTTACATTATTTTTTTTCTCACCAGAACACATAATATATAATCCTGAAGTCTGATTGATGAACTTTTGCAAATTCAATTTAAAAAGAGCCCATTTCTAACCGTACATTGTTTAAATGTATGTTTCCTATCTTCAGAGTCTTTGTTAGTGCTCAAAACACAGTGTCCTTTAACTCAAGTGATGCATGGTCTTTACTCAGCACAGTGTGATGCAGGCCCTGCCTGTGCAGCTGCTGATTTAAATCCTGTGTTTACTCTCTCCAGCAGAGGCCCAGAAGAGGAAAAGCAAGTGGGACTCCGCAATCCCCGTGACCCTGGCCCAGCCCACCATTATCACCACCACTGCGACCCTGCCCGCTGTCGTCTCCGTGACAACAACGGCCAGTGGCACCAAGACCACTGTCATCTCAGCGGTGGGCACCATCCTAAAGAAAGCAAAGCAGTGAACACAGAGACCTGCGTTATCCTACGCTTATTATATAATTAAAAAGACGCAGAGAGCAGACGAATGTACCTGACAAACACTCGGCGTACATTTTTTGGATCAACCTACAAACATCCTCTGCTTCACACTCTAAAGACTTTACTGCCTTCTGTCTCTGGGATTGTATCTGCACTATTGCAGCATAAAGCCAAATTTAGCCACAGTTTGGTGAAAATACTCTGAGAATCTGATGCATGCCGATGAAGCCCGTCTGTCTTGTTTGTTAATTTTTTTAATATGTTGGCAACAGTTGTTTAAGTCAGTTGAGGAACAATGGTTCGATAAGGAAAAGGATCCCACACATACACTTGGTAGCGATATCTGAATATGTGTTTATTTTTCTATCCATAGTTCTGGTGCAGTATTTTCAAAACGTGTAATAGCTCAACATGTGCATCATTTTTTTCAGCTGTTTTTTGTTGTCTTCATTGGCATATAGACGTCTCTAAGGTAAATTTTTTTACACTTGTACATACTTTTTGATTATAAGGTGAATAAATGGATCAGATGTTGCCTTTTTAGATGGACTATCTGTTTTTGTCATTTTCCACAAACCACCACACTGAGGTCCCATCAGATTGAAAGTGAAGGCTTCTCCTGGGCATGGAAACTGAAAGAGGTTAGCATCCAATTCAGGACGAAATGGCTCCTATTGTTTCACTGTTTAACCAAGCTTTACATCTTTGTGGTTAACCACAGAAGTGTGGTTTACCTAAACCTGAACTGAAGGATCGTTGGCTCTCTTGCTGACACCCACAAACGCACACAGTTTGTCTTTTCTCTCCTGGTGCCCATGTGTGCTCCAGGTGGAGAGTTTTGACATGCTCATCCTCACCTCAGTCTCCACATCTGTGGGTGTGTTAAGAGGTCCATGTACTTCTGAAGCACTGCTCGAGGTTAAAGTGGACAGTATGAAGTAAGAAAGTAAGAAGTAAAGTATGAGTTGCCCAAAGTTTTCCACTGTCTTGTGTCTAAATGAGAGTTATTAACAAGATAGAGCCCTTTCCATTTGTTTACTGTTACAAGCTTCAAATATTTCTACCATGACCTTGCACGCTCTAAGATCATAAATTTGGGTGAAGCCTTTTTTAACTGAACTGGTGTGATACTGGCCCCAACAGAGTTAACAAAAGTTTAGAGAACAGATTGTGGCACAGCCTGGCATGACTCATTTATGACATTCACTTGACTCAAGCACATTTGGCCATTACAGTAGTCATACATTTGGTACAGTAGTTGAACAAATGTTCATCTTCTTGTGGCTCAGCATGTTTCTGCAGAGCCTGGAATTCAAATACAGTCTGCATTCTCTCATCAAGACATCTGTCTGACATGTTATGCTAAGGTGGCATTCACATTTGGTTCCACTTCCACAGATCCTGCATGCAGAATGAATACTTTTCATACAGATACAATGTGTGTGCAACCTGTGCCTGTGTGGATCCTATAAAGTGGTTGTCACTCATGTATAGCTTTAAGGAACATATACACTTATGTTACTTTAAACAGCTACTGTGTATATATATACAAATATACTGTGTATATATGTATATATATACACACTTATGTTCCTTTAAGCAACCTATATATATATATATATATATATATATATATATATATATATATATATATATTATATATAATTATATATATACACATGTTACTTTGAACAGCTATCCCGCTGTGTTACTTCAAACAGCTATATATATATGTATATATATATAATATATATATATATATATATTATTGTATATATGTATATGTATATATATATATATTATATATATGTGTGTGTTGTGTTGTATTTATATATATGTGTGTATATGTATATATGTGTTATATATATATATATATATGTATATATTATATATGTATATATATATATATGTATATATATATAGGTATATTATATATATATGTATATATATATATATATATTATGTATATATATATATATGTATATATATATATATATATTTACTCTATATACATATATACATATACACACACACATATATATATACATATATATACATATTTACATATATACATATACATTTATATATAGTGTGTGTGTGTATACTTTACACAAGTATATATATATACTTATGTTGCTTTAAACAACTATACATACACCTATATGTTACTTCAAACATCTTTATATATGGTTCTTTAACATAAGAATACTATATATGTATATGTATATATGTAGGTGTTTAAAGTTAGGTATATAAAGCAACATATAAAGGACGGTCCGTTAGCTCTCCTTGTGGAGCGCGCGCACTGTGTGCCAATCTTTTAAAAAACGGAAATAAAAGTAATTCTAAATATGGTCGTTGACGATAAATACCTCATGGTAAGAAAACGCGGCACAGGTAATGATACTGTAGACTGCGTACAACACACACACACACACACACACACACACACACACAGGGTTTCCCTGCAGGAATGCTACCTGGGTGATTCACCTCTTCACTGCAGGTGTGTGAGTGCGTATGAGCGCGCGCACACACTTTGCGGTAGAGCCCACGAGACGCACCCAACGTACAGCCTGTACCGAGCAGGTCACAACTTTCCCCGCCACACACTCTCCATCATCCGCTGTCGTCACGTAGGTTTGACTCGGTAGTTGTTATTGACGCAACATTTATTAAAAATATGAACAAAATATTGGATAAAATAGTTTAATATTTAAGTATTTCTTCAGGGCCTGTTGAAGTATTGTTAACCCTTAAAGTAAGTTTGTTATCATACCCAATTAAAGCTATAGCTAGCATAGCACAGTGTAAAACATGTTATATGGTGACTGCTGAATTAGTATAACTAAATAAACCTCTCCTTATGACATTTATGTTATATTAAAGTCATAAATAGTGAGCCTGTCACTGTGTCTCCGTGTGAAATACTGTGTTTCAGCCGTTACTCTGTGCTGTGGTCTTCATCACTATAGCAGATTTATTGGTGGAAAAAAAAAGAGACGCCATTCCTAAGCGCTGAATGAACTCAGTGATCCAAAAAGAGCACTTTTTGTCATGTAAATGAGCGAGGAGCTGAGCACAGACTAGAAGCGGGCAAAGGGGAGCTGGGAGCTGCAAGTGGAGGCATTTTTTTGTCGGGCTCTGCGTCTCCTCTACTTATTTGACTTGGTTGGACCTGGTTTGTCAACAGTGTGCGTGGGGAGAGCACATCTCTGCTTCTCTGCTAATGAGTCCACTTCACCAGGACAGCACCTCGTTCACAGTAAGTAACGTACTTAGGTTATAATGAGAGAGTTTGCAAAGGACACAGTGAATAAGATAAGTGCAAAATATGCTTCAGCTGAGGTACTGATTCTTAGTGTGTACAGTGTGTGTGTGTTTCAAGATTATCTGGCAGTAGGAGGTAAGTCATAAACCTGTGGTATGTTTTCTGAAAGTATTTGTCATGCACCAGTAGAAATAGAAACACCTTTCAAAACAGAGTTTACATATTTCTTTGTACAAAGCATAAACAGGATAAACACTATATGACAACAGAAAGTCAGACAATAAGGCCCAAACAAGACAAAATGGAGGTAAAAACAAGAAGACAGTAATGATGAAACTTATTTATGGCAAAAGATAGAAATAAAAGATGAGAATAAAAAGGCACAAAGAATAAAATAAAGCAGCCATTTTGACATGAAACAGTAGGTAAACACACATGTTACCAGTGATACTGTTTAGGTCATTCAGGTCAAACAGAGTCAGGGTGCTGCTGTGGTGCATATTGGTTTAACTGGAAAGTCTCTGCTGCACTAAATAGAAATGACCTTAATTATTATCATTGGAAATTTCATGACATTGACTATTTCATGTCTGCTGGGAAAACCTCTATTAAAAAGTAACAATAAAAAGATGACTTTGCATAAACTAAAAGTGGGTTTTAAGAAGTGATTAAAATTGTGCAAGGTTTATCTCCTCAGGCCTCTTTGTTTGGAAGGTGAGAGGCTCTGATGGCAGAACCAAGGTCAAACCCTTGATCTTGGAGGGAACAACCTAAGGGTCTTAGACTCTGTTAAAGCCAGTAGCTTCTGCGCTCTGAACATTAACAGTATAAAGAATGGATGTTGTATCATCAGTTTTTAAATATGGGGGCTAATACAGTTTGACTCACTTCTGAAGCCAGCCTCAAGTGGCTGTTTTAGGAACCGCAGTGTTTGGCACTAGCTCATATTGTAATTGAAATGAAGACAGGGGAGTGTAGGACACCTCTTCACTGGGATGTGTGCAACTCGTCCGGTTTTAGATGACGAAGAAAACTATTAATAATAATTTATTTGTATTAAGAAAAGATCTAAGAAGCCTATTGAACTTCTTCAACTGGCCAGCGTTCTCCTCCTCTCTCACTAGCCATGGAGAAAGAGGTAAGTTCAACCTTTAACCTTTAAACTAAGGAAAATGCAAATGCAACACATAACTGCATTATTGTTTTGGTAAATTAGTCAATTGATTGTAATAGTTGCAATGTTTGACGGTGATCTGGTAGGAAGTAAGTAAATATGCTAGTTATCTCAGTTAAAACATAAATGCACTCTTTTATGCTCAGCAAACTTTGCTAAAAAAAAATAACAACTATATACATTTTTTATATTGTGATATTTACTACATGTGCTAAACTAAGGATAAAAATGGACGATTGTCTATCAAAGAAGTTCCAGTTAAAGGGGTTAAAGGGACTGGGGGCAGATTTAAAGTAAAAACAAATGTTTCACAATGTTGTATTATGGAGAGCTGTTTAATATGTCCTTGTTTGCCTGCAATGCTGTAATGATGTGTTTTCATAGGAATGCCAGAAACAACCTTAGGGCGCTACCACACCTTATAGTTCACTGTAAGTGATGGTACATCATGGGGATGATCAGGCTCCATACTCAGTCACCTCTTTTCACCTACTGGCTGCACTCAGGGGAAGCAGTAGTTACCGTGTCAGACAGACAAGAGGGATGTCAAGGAGACAGTGATAAAATACTGCATGGATCACAAAAATAAGTTGTGGATCACAGGGATGCCTTCTTTTATCTCCATTATGATAAATTTATGGATAATTATATTTGATTTTGTTTGATCTAGTCTCAAATTTGTTATCATTTAAACACCTTGACAGCCTTTAATGTGATGATGATGTGTGTGTTGTTAAAATTAAACAGTGCTCTCTGATTTTTGCTGTTGTAAATTCAGACTTAACTGTCGTGACAAGCAAACATTCTCCTTTTGAGTCTGCTGGGTTTATCATTTTTAATATTTTATCTGTTGTCTTCTGCTCTAATTTTAAAATCTATTTTAAATTTTTTAACTTTTAGGACTTCACTGTAGCACAAATCTCCACTGACCTACAGCGACTCGGAGGAGTGATGATTATTTCTTCAAATTTAAATTGTCATTAGTTAGTTTTTTTATTGAGCAAAGGTTTTATTTACATTTTAAGAACAATATTGTGCTGTACAAATGTTGTATAAATAAAGAAAATATCTTGGAAGGTTGGTTTCTTGTAATTAGTGAAACATTCTTTCAGTATATGTAAATCAACAAAGCTACAAATCCCAGCTCTACAAATTCAGTATTTTTGTCTGACAATGTTTATTTTAATCATATTTTGTTATGTGGTAGGAATCTCTGTACCTTTATAAAGGAAATTTTATGAAACATGTAACTAGACAGATTTTCATGTTGTTCACATTCACTGCTGGGAGCCATTACATATATTTACCGAAAGCTCACATTGAGCAAGAAAAGTGCTTTATTTCTTGCTCTCAGGAAGCCCTGACACAAAAATGATACAGTAGGTGGACCGCTCCCTTGCGGCTCCTCCTCCACCATGTGAAAGGGCTGTTTAAACTGGCATCACTGCTGAAGTGTCAGCCAAGAAAGCAGACGGAGGGGAGAGTTGTTTCTTCAGACCTTTTTGTTCCCCTCTGAAGAAGTTAGCCATTGTATCAAATCAGATCTGGTTGCTAGGAGCACGGCTGTGTATGTCTCACTGCACACTGTCCAGTGTGATATGTACAGTGAAGAGGAAAAGGCAGTTTTCTCCTCTGAGTCATGTTAACACTTTGAATCCCGGATGTGTGTCACAGGTTCGCCATGGTGTGCATCCAGTGTGACAGAGTGTAGGAGAGCAGCAGTGATTGATATTAACCTTTAACACCTGATGTGTGGTCTGCAGGACACACAGGAAAAGACCTCCCAAAGAATTAAACATAACACTGACCCTATCTGTAACTCCTACTATTTTCTTTTAAGTACACTTCTAATGAAATTCTCCTAAAACAGCACCTATCAGCCAAGAATGCAACACAAAGATATTCAGCAAACAACATAAAAAAAATGATGGTGGGAATGATGATAATGGGTTACAGTTACAGAAAAAAGGTGGATTACACTGGGGAACAATTTGAGAAAAAAAAATCAGTTGAGTTAGATTTTTATGCAGATTAAAACTAGAATTGGCGTGCTGATTCCAAAATTGCAGTCCGTTTTTTTTTTTTCTAGCACGTCAACGTTTTTCTCCACAGCTTACCCTCCAGATAAGCAAAATTCCACTGATTAGCTGTAGTAAGACTTGCCAGCTGATTACGATTGGACTCATCTACAGCTATGTGGCAACTTGTTTGTGCAGTCACATTGAGACAGTGCGGTGAGAGGTGTGTGCAGCTCCCAATAGGTCAGTACTATCAATATCTGCAAACAGAAAGCTAGCATATTAGAAATTAAGAGGATTCGTGCTGGCTTTTCTCTTAACCTTGTAACCATGGGCATAACGTTGTAAGTTCTATTTCGTTTTATGCTGTTTATGTAGTTTTCAAAGCTTGTAACTATTCCATCTTAGTGTTTTATTTAGGTATGTATTTCCTTTGTTCCTGATCATGTCTGCTCCTGCTACTTCTCGTCGTAAATGCCTAAACAACCCTCCTTTGCTATATTTGTGGTAGTTTCACCATTCCAAGTCAGAGGGCAAACATCAGTGCATTTGTCAAACAAGCATTTTTTAAAGTAAAACTCGGTGATCAAGACAAGCCATTGGCCCCTCACAAAGTGTGCAAGCAGTGTGTTGAGAGTTTACGGATGTGGACCGAAGGGTGAAAAGTTGGCATTTGGTATCCCCATTGCACAGACTGTTACTTTTGTTTAGTGAAAACAAACACGCATCTGTTAAGTACAGTATTTTTCATATTTTTTAAGAAAACGGGGATCTTATAGTTCAAAAACTTGACCTGAGTTTTGGATTCCGCACCCAGAAATTTGTTAAAAAAAGCTGTCAAAAAAAAAGTCAGACCTAACTCAACAAAAATTGTGTGTTATTTATTAAAATCATAGACTACATAGAGGAAACAACATGAAATTAATTAAAATCAGTGCTAATTTATTTATGTAGTCCAGACCAATGCTTAGAGATTCCTGCTCCAAGACCAATACCATCATCCTTATTAAGATGATGGGATGATGAGAAGCAGGTAACACACACTTAGCTAGAACCTGTAGACTGTTGGCTGTTGGTTGAACAAAAAAAGACATCTGAAGACATTTTACGACTGTAAATGATAACAGACTGTCAGACTGGCCACTTCATTAGGTAGACCTTTACAAAATAATGTGATATAACACAACTCTGTCTAAATTCTACATTTATGAAACTTATTTTTCAGTGTTGACACCATCACAGATGTATTAATTCTACTTAATGCTTATTCTTGAGGTCTTAGTGGGTGCTGTTGTTGTACATAAGTGCACACATGTTTTATTGTTTGACTGGTAAGAGGATATCTAAACCTGTGGATCTAGTTGTGGGATCATCTCCACAATCTAATCCACTCTAGCTTTGTAAGCTCCTTTGTGAAAGGCTGTGGAGACACAATTAAACATAGTGAGCATGAAGATTGAGTGTCAGGGTCACTGTGCCATCTGGGGCCCTCTGCTCAGGAATGCAGATTCCCATACTGGTTCTTTATATCTTTCACACAGTGAAGGAAGTGTCTTTACCTCTAGAAAAGGGAGAAGCAATAAGTCGCAATCATAATGTTCACATCAAATATTTGACAAGTAGAAAATGTGCCCGTTAGTGTGAGCACGATTGTGTAAACACAAGATTCACAAAGCTGTTTCCCATAGCCTGCAGGCACTGTTCTGCTCTGTGTGCCACTCCCAAGAGCCTGGGAGGAGGCCATGGAGGGAGGGGCCTGTCTCTCCAGTCTCAAGCCCACACAGGTGAACTCATGTTGGGGTGGAATGCAGCAGGGAGGGGGCCTTGACACACAGAGGTGTGGAGCATTAATTTCTAACAGGGTGGGGAAGAGATACAAGTACAGGAAGGGAGTTAACCCTCTCCGTCATGGCTACTCACCTGGATAGGGAAGGGAGAATGTGTGTGAGTGTGTGTGTGTATGTGTGTGGGTGGGTGTCTGTGTACGCAGAAGTTAAAGGAGGGATCAAGTCACAGCACACACAGTCATATTCACTCAGTTGCTCTGAGTCTCACTGTCTCTCATAACTCTCCCCCGTACACACTTAAAAACTCTTGCGCACACGCGGAGACACACACACACTCAGCAGAGTGAGGGCAAATAAGTCAATATTTGACCACACCGGACTGTACAGGAAGAAACAAAAGACAGAAAAGAAAAAGTCTGTCCAGCTCTGCTTTGTGGAACTTTGAACCTGGGCACGAGGACTTGAAGACGTTTTTTTTTTCTTTTCACAGGTGGATACAAACATTTCCCAAACTCTTGGGTCAACCAAAGCAAACGGGAATTAGTTTTCTTCTTATTTATTGCTGGACTTTTGGACTTGGACTGAGCAAGAGCTAGAAAGAGGTTTGTTTGACTAGTAATCTCTTTATATCCAGTTATGAATTTTCTAACAGCTCCATTGTTTTAAGTGTCCTTCACCATGAACATGTCTTTCTTAGCTTTGCAAAGTGTACTGATTATTCTTTTTCTGCTTTATGTTTGTGTGACTTCTGAGCAAGGTGAACGGCTGTAAAGTGCACGTTATGTAACTTTATATCTCACCATGTGGTTTAAGAACTGCATGCAAGACTGTGAGTGTGGACAGATTTGGTTTAAGCTCACTGCTTTTCCTCTTGAATCTTTTTTTTTTTCTTTTCTGCATGACTGCCCACATCAGAGACAATGCAACACAGGTGAAAGAGACTGGATCAGAACTCAGTGTTTTTATGACCTGTTTGCTACTGGTTTTGTTATTAGACCCACAGAGCTGCGGTGTTAGTTTAACTTGTGCTATTTGAGTTTTTAAGGTGGAATGCAAAGATAACTTCAAAGGCTGGGATTTTCCAGGTGTGTATAGCTGTGATTTAACTTACTGTCAAAGGCGAGTCACCGATCATGACCCCTAAATCTGTTACCAAAGACCTACACAACCTTGCTGATGATGTCATGACAGGGGTCAGACCCACACCCAGCAGTGGTATGCTCACCTAGCAGGCATGATGTTGTCTGTAAAGACAACAACCACGGCTTTCAACTCGGAAAAGATGTCCCCTTTTTTTTTGTGCCACGGCGTCATCCAGACCATAGAAACAGCAGCCTGAATGACTCAGTTCTATTTTCTGCTTCTCGGAAGCTGTAATTTGCGTCTCCCAGTTTATTGTCAGTGTCAGTAACGCCTGCGTGCCTTTGATTTTGTCCGAGACAGAAAGAAAAAAAACACAAGTGCTTTTTCTCCACTCAGCTCAGATTCCATGACTGATGATCAAGTCCGGAGGATAGGAACTGCTCTGTTCTGTTTTCTCCCTCACCCATCTCGGAATGATTTATGTGACACCTTATGGCATGAACTCACACACCTGTAGTCAGCTCAAGTTCACAGTGAGGTGCTAAGGTGTCTTTCCCATGTGTTTTCAGACTGTGTTTTTAACTTGGACAGGTCATTCTCTCGCCTCAAGGAGAAATTCCTTTTGAGTTGTAAATCTTTCAAGCACAAATCATCACTTTTTGGGCACTGCAGTGGCACGTACAGTATTCAGTTATCTGCCCACTGACACAATTACTGAGACATTTCATGCCACATTGTGCCCTTTGTTCACTCACCACCTCCTGTCTTTAGTGGAGATTGTTTTTGAGGCTTCCTGCATATCAGATTGTTCGCCATCCAAAATTCCAGCATAAAATTATCAAGTGGTTTGGTTGTGAAGTACACAGCATACTTCCCGGGATTTCTCCAGGTCCCACCCTGCATTGGTCTCTTCCTGTTGTGATTCTTCTATCACATTTAATCACGCCTCAACCAGCTCTTTATAGTATGTTTGTCTGAAATTAGCTAGATAAGATGATAGATGGTACATGCAGGCTCATCTTCTGAGCAGATGATTTGAAAAAACAGACTTTTGTGAGGCTGTTTCACCCCCAATTATTATATTTAAAATATGACGGATTTTATTTCCCCAAGTTTTGAGATATCTGTAGAGATATTGTGAAAGTACAGAGTGTTTTACTGTGAAGCAGTCTCAGTTAGAACCTGTTTTCACAAACTGTAGTGAAGATAAGGGGAGTGTCTGGGCCTGTTCACTTTCTCTGGGGCTTGACGGAGGAAAAGTACAGGTGGTTCAGGTTACACCTCAGTCTGCCGAGATTTCACTGGGGCATAAAAATCCCCCCCCCCCCCTGTCTCTCTCTGTCTCTGTAACAGTGTATTGTACATATGCATGTATTAATGTGTCTGTGTGTGTTTCTATTATAGGAAGGAGATGGGGAGATGGACATTACATCTCTCGGTGGGGCTTGGGCTTCTAGCTGTCCTGTTAACCTGCTGTTATGCTGAAGGTGAGGAAATCATTTATTATTTATTAGTTTAATTAACAATTTTTTTATGCACATTCTGATCACATTAGAGAAGGTTAGGCGATTTTCACACTTGCTTGGGGTAGATTTAGCTTTAGCTTTAGATTTAGCTCAGAGTTAATGTGCTTAAAGGTAGATGGAAACACCTTTTTCCAAATAAGTTAACTCCACTTTCTTCTACTCTGTTTATTACAGCCATGTGTAACATAGCCTATACCGCTAACTTTTGACTAAGCTTCCCAGTATCCTAGTTTGTTCACTCTAGACCAGTTGATGGAAACACACATAATTCACATTTTGCTTTTGTTTTTTCTTTAAAGTTTGCTTCAAATTTGCTTGACAATTTGATGGAAACGGCTGATAACATGTTATTCTGTGTGCAAGCAGCAGCCTAAATAGGATCATTGGCAAGATAAATTCTGAGTGGGTCACTCTACAGAGATCTAGTGAATGATGAACATATTTACAGATGAAACAATGAATCAAATACTCTAGTTGGCTGACAGTAAATTATTAAACACTGATATTTATTTAAATTTCCTAACAGTCCCTGTCCAAAGCTCTGAAGGGATTTCCTGGGAATCATAGGAATAATTTAATATTGAATATTTATATTGATAATAATTCATATAAAATTTTGCTGTTTTTCACTTCCGATTGGAACAAACTGGAACTAGATGACGTCATCCTGCTCCTTCGGGAGCTTGTGAATCAATTTGTTCACCAACGAAAGGATGATTGATGAAACATATAACTGACTATTCCCTAATAACTGAAATAATAGTTAAATCAATCAATCGGCAATCAATCAGTAATGACCACTCCAAGGCTTAATAAAGCTTAGTTACTCTATTTTAGACTAATGTGTGTATGGCACACAGTAAAATAAAACAGTTTATGATTTTTTGTTTTGTTTTGTGAAGATATCTCACAAAGTGCAGAGCCTAATATGTCTTTTATCATCACTCTGTTTGTTTCTGCACTGTTTTCATTTGGAATACAATCAAGAGAAAATAAGATGTTGTGTCAAGTCTTTTTCACTGTTACCACCGGTATTCTAGCTATGTTTCATGGGTTTGATTCTCACTTTGCTGTCTGTCTTTGTCCATCCTCCCCTCCAACAGTGAACTACTGCTTCGCCAGCAGGGCCGGGACCTGCTCGGAGTGCCTGCAGGCTGGGGTTGGTTGCGCCTACTGCACTGAAGAGGTGAGATGACAAAACAGCAAGAATATAGAAGACCTTGATCTGAATTCATTAAGGCTGTGTCATTCCTGAGAGAAAGCTGCCCTTTTTAACATAACATGTACTTGATGAGTATTTTGAGTGTTATGTGGTAGCTAAGGACTCTGCCCTTATAAAGTGCCCTAACATTTGATTAGCTTCATAAAATGTTTTAACACTTACAATTTTAAAAATCATAATAAAGCAGTTACCTCACTGTCTTCATCAGAGGACAGAGTTTGGCTCGTTTGTCATGGAGATGGCTCAGTTGTGACTGTTTGATATGAAGTCACAAGCTTTATTCAGAGCTGGTCTTCATCAGCATGATTCATTTGCTAATATGTCCAAAGTGCTAAATTATTCTTCAGTGTGATGGTTATATGAAGACTCTGCATGTTAATCCTAAGAAAGCAATACTAACTTACCATGTGAATTTCCTGTATACTCAGACCTTTGAAGGCCCTCGCTGTGACCTCCACAAGAATATAATTGCCCAAGGCTGCAAAACTGAAGCTATTATAAAATATGAGGGCGATATGAAGATAGAACAAGTAAGTCTTCATCACTCTCATTTCTCTTTCAGTCAAACCACCATTCTTCAGTCTTAAATGCACGTTGTTGTTTCTTTTGAAATGTTAACTTTACCTTTGTTTGTTTTCCCACTCAGAAAAAGCAAATCAACACTTTACTTCAGCAGTCTCAAGTATCTCCACAGCTGATGAGCCTGTCTTTTCTGCCTGGAGAGGAAAGGGAGGTGGATGT
Organism: Larimichthys crocea; assembly: GCF_000972845.2. Lineage (NCBI taxonomy): Eukaryota > Metazoa > Chordata > Actinopteri > Sciaenidae > Larimichthys > Larimichthys crocea. Next base: position 5,401,351 of record NC_040026.1, read on the forward strand.
GCAGGTGTTTGCTCCAACCAAAGGCCCACTGGATCTTTATATTCTTATGGACTTCTCCAACTCCATGGCTGACGATTTGGACAACTTGAAAAAGATGGGCAAAAAATTTGGTGACCAACCTTTGTATTGGAAATACGTTATACGTAATGGGTGTTGTCAAGTTGTTGCTGTAATACTGATGGTTGAATGTGTCTATTGTAGCTGATTTGGTGAGCTCACTGTCAGAGGACTACACCATTGGGTTTGGAAAGTTTGTGGACAAAGTGATTGAGCCCCAGACTGACATGAGATCCTCCAAGTAAGAGAAAAAATGTGACATGAACATACTGAAAAAAGTTAAGCACATAAATACAATACTGTAATCTAAACGTACATGGCATTCCCTCTGTCTCTCTTGTCTTTTGTTCATCTTCTTTCAACCCTCTCAGACTTAAAGAGCCATGGCCCAACAGTGATCCTCCATTCTCGTTCAAAAATGTCATTAAGCTGACCAGTGACGTGAAGTTTTTCACAAATGAGCTCCAGAAGGAAAGAATATCTGGCAACCTGGACGCTCCTGAAGGAGGTTTTGATGCCATATTGCAGGCTGCAGTTTGTACGGTTAGTAAGAATACTCAACACAAAACAGATGTTGCTCTGCTTAAATTTAAGTGACCAGTTGCTTGGGAGTTTAAATCCCAGTTCCAAAAATGTCAACAATAGCCCTTTAAACAAAACAAAAGCTAAAACATTTTTCTAAATGTCAGAAGTCAGCAGTTTTGCTGCTTTGCTGTTTTGCAGCTATAGCCTTATATGGTCCAGTAAAGATTATGTTGGAAGGCTAATAGACAGTAGGAAATTAAAGGAAGGAAATTAGCATCTCTTTCTCCAGTTTCCCTTCCTAATATTACTGTGTATCTGTTGAATGTGTAGAAAACTGTTTCTGTTTAACTTGCATTGTGATAATATAGCTGCGAAATGTTCACAGCGTGTTTCTGCTTCCTCCAAGTGTCGAAATAATTAGTGATTCCAGTTTTAAGGATCATCGGAATAAAGGGAAACCTTTATCTTCTGCTCCCATTTGATTGGTATTCTTATTCTAGGATAAGATCGGCTGGCGCAAGCACAGCACACATCTCCTGGTTTTCTCCACTGAGTCAGCCTTTCACTACGAGGCTGACGGTGCTAACGTACTGTCAGGCATCCTGCCACGCAATGACGAGCAGTGTCACCTGGACGACACAGGCAGTTACACAAAGGATATACACCAAGATTACCCTTCAATACCCACACTGGTCCGTGTGCTGGGCAAAAACAACATCATTCCCATCTTTGCTGTCACAAACCACTCCTATACATACTACCAGGTTGGTGGGCATTAGTGATTCAGCTTTCATTCAAGTTACGCTCAAACTTGGTAAGTTTTAGGTCAGTGTTTAGGTCATGGAAATATTTTCTGTATTATCTGTGTAGAAACTCCAAGAGTATTTCCCCATTGCTGAGGTTGATCTGCTACAAGAGGACTCATCCAATATCGTGCAAGTCATGGAAAATGCCTTCAAGGTAAAACATCACCTCTTATGACAACTGTCAAGTGGAAGGACATCTTTTTGAATACAATTGCTGAGAAAACTTGTGATGTCCTTTCAGAGGATCCGATCAAAGATGAGCATCCGTGCAGAAGACAGACCCAAGGTTTTCGAAACACATTTCTTGTCCGCCGATCGACACCTTTCACAATACGGGGATTTTAATTTCCAACCTGGAGAAATAGTAAGAAAAACACACATTTATTAATTCATTAGACCAAATGTTGTTTTTATATTCTAATAGTCCTAATTTAGATTGATATTTTGTGCTTACAACCAATGAATTCTTGCCATTTCCTTAAATATATTTTTTAATGGCAACAATGGGATTTTTTTTAGACTTACAGATATATCTATACACTTCTGATAATGAGGTATTTAAAAGGGAAAAGGGAGTTGGATCTAGGGGAAAATATGAAAATCATGCTGTCCATCAGATCTAATCATTCTGGTGCCAAAAAAGAGAAGGATTCAGTCTATCACCAAGTTCTTCTCAAGATGACTTTACATTAATGCTATCAAATAAATTATTTGTTTACAAAATGTTAACTAAAATCATTTTTTATGGTATTTAACATCTAACATTGTGTATCTTCCAGGGCAATTTCAAGATGCAGCTCAAAGCCCAGCGGATGATCAATGACGAGCCTGTCTGTAAGATGGATATGAGTGATAAAGAAGGAACAATGAAAGTCAAACCTACAACCTTTGGCGATGGTGTCAACATTAATGCTTTGCTCCTATGTCCAACCTGCCCTTGTGAGAAGGTAGACATACAGATTAACAATGAACGCACAAAAGTTGAAATTAACTACTTTGTCACACTTCTCTTTGGTAGAATTATTCCAGTGTGTCTTTTATTTGTCCTCCAGACCCCCTTCAATAAAGCAAACAGATGCAACGGCAATGGAGACCTGGTGTGCGGGAAGTGTCGGTGCTATGATGGCTGGTGAAACTTCATTTATTAATTTTTACAAAGATAAAAAAAAATATAGATTTTTACCTCAGTTATAGCACATCTGCCCTGCAATGGACAGTTTCAAACCTCTGGGTTCAATAAAGTCTTTGCGTTTTGTCCATTTGTCTCCTTTCAGGCAAGGTCCTTTCTGTAACTGCTCAGAAAGTTCTTCAGCTCTGGCCACCAACCAGTGTGTACTTCCAGGAATGTTGGAACCTTGTTCAGGCCGTGGAGATTGCATGCCGTGTGGAATCTGTGCGTGCTATAACCCCGATCAGTTTGAAGGACAGTACTGTCAGTACGATAAAACCCAGTGCCAACGATTCGGAGGCTTCCTCTGCAATGGTAACACAGTTTGTGATTTTTTTTTAATTATTATTTTTTTGGCCTTTTTATGCCTTTTATTGATAGTACAGCTGAAGATAGACAGGGGGCAGAGAGAGGGGGAATGACACGCAGTAAATGGCCGTCCGATGCGGGATTCGGGGGGCCAGCTGCAGCGAGGACTGTAGCCTCTACACACGAGGCGGCCGCTTAACCCACTACGCCACCGACCGCCCCCAGTTTGTGATTTTTAAATGTATAATCAATGGTTTATGTATGTGTATGATGCTACTATCATACACTATCATACTCTATACACTATAGCACCCTAGAGACATTCTATACTTACACTTAGTGTCTGTGTGCATAACTTCAAAGGCATAGTGTGTGTTAAAAGGTCATTCGTGGTTTTAGGTTGTAGAAAGTCCTCTTCAAAAATAGATGTAATTTTTTATGAAGGGGTTGCAAAATAGTATTGATTTGTACATGGAGAACAAAACACTGCACAATGGTTCAACCAGACTGAAAGAGACAATGATGAACAACAGTGAAATAAGAATATAAGAAATCACCAGTCGTTGTAAAGAAACTGACAGCTTAGCATCAAAACCTGTGCAGATTTACAGAGAAACAGGTTCCTCTTTCACTGTTAGGTGCACAGTAATGTCTATAACAAACTGGAATTAACAGACATGTTGCTTTAGCAAAGCTAATCTTCTGCACACACCACTTACTATAGTGAAAAAATGTAATTTATTTTCATCCTATCAGACCGTGGCTCTTGCGTGATGGGTCGGTGTGCATGTTCTGAGGGCTGGGAGGGTAATGCCTGTGAGTGTCCCCAGAGCAACCAGACCTGTCTGGACAGCAAGGGCGTGAGTAGAGCCAACAGTTTTCATTTGTAGATCATGTCACCTTTCCATGTCAGTTGGTGTCTAACTCTAAGTCTTTATCTGTCACAGGGTGTCTGCAACGGGCGAGGTAAATGTGTATGTGGCCGCTGTGAGTGTCCACAGTCTGCTTTCGACATTACTTCAACCTGTGAGCCAAATTTCCAGGTATGTGGATGCAACTTATAAATGAAATAGTGTACTTATGCCTCAGTGTATGTGGGGTGTGCATCAATATTAATTCTCAGCACAAACTAGCTGTGTTTTTGCTTTTTCAGCAATACTCAGGTGCGTGCGAGGGTACAAGGGCTTGTGCCCAGTGTCTGGCCTGGGGGACAGGAGAGAAGAAAGAGAAGGAGGAGTGTGATAAGTGCACCTTTACCATTGAAAAGGTGGATGAACTCAAAAAACGTAAGGATGCATAAGAGTAAAATGACTGATTTTCATTGAATAACTCTGACACCATAGTATCAATGTTTGAAAACACCTAATTCAAGTTCATTTGTGTGCGTATATATGTTTTCAGGTGAGGAGGTGCTTGATTTGTGCAGTTTCCGTGATGAGGAGGATGACTGCACATACCATTACACTGTCGAAAACGATGAAGATCTGAAGAAAGACTTGAAAGTTCAGGTGCTCAAAAAGAAAGGTGAGCTTTCTTTGAACTGAGCTGTAGTGCTCAAAGTAGATATTATATGTGATGTATGGCTCTAAAAGGCCTCAAAACACATTTTCATAGTTTTAAAAAACAGTTTAGTTTTTTTCTAATAGGAGATTTCTGTCTGTTTAACTCTGCTGTTGTTCCTGGTTTGATACTCAGTTGGAAAAATCTGATGTCACTGACTTACATACACCAATCAGAGCAACATTTGAATCAAAATGTAATAGCAGTCATGGGGCTGTTTGTTTACGTGGTATTCTTTCCGAATTTTAATGTTGATTGTGGCTTATTTAAGCGTGACTATTGTGACTAAGATACAGAGAAATCTGTGTGAAGGCACTAAACTGGAAGCCAGCACAATGATTTTAGACCAGGTGTGACGGGAACTCTTTTGTGCACTACAGTTAAATCTCTGGCAGAATCATTCTGTATGACCGTATCTAACTTTTCTTGATGAACCTTCAGATTGTCCTCCTGCCAGCCTCTTGTGGTTACTGCCGCTCCTCTTGTTTCTCCTGTTACTGCTGGCACTTCTGCTGCTCTGCTGTTGGAAATACTGTGCCTGCTGCAAAAGCTGCTGGCAGGTATAAACAATCACATTTACACTCGTAATGGTCAATATATAAGTATATAGTGGAAGTAATTCCTTCTGTCTTCTCTTGACACAGAGATTTCTTGCCCTGCTGCCTTGCTGTAGAAAAGGTAAGATGTTTGTTATATTACACGTCAAAGTGTTGCTTTAAATCCTTTATCCTCCCACCTTTAACATTTAATGTTGAATATGAGTTGCCTTATGTTGTATTTTCCAGGTCGCATGGTGGGCTTTAAGGAAGATGAGTATTTGCTCCGCCAGTCTCTGCTCACCTCAGACCACCTGGACACACCAATGGTAAGGACTGGCCCACCCAAAGGAACAGATGTGGTTCGCTGGAAGGTCACTGATAACGTACACCGAGGACCGAACCACCCTGAGGCACTGATAAAGCCCAACCCTAAAGAGACCAGTGAGTCTAGAAATGTTTGTGCAACAATAAACAACTTACTGTATGTTGACCTAAAGAAGTCAGGGTCAAGGCAGATGTTGTATTTAAAGATTAAATAATGAAAGTTACAACTTTAAACCCTGTTTGATTTCTTTTCATGTTCCTCTTTCTCCTTGTAGTCCAGTTCCCAATCTCTCTCAGGCTAAACAGGTTGTTCCATGAGAACCTGTCTCACCCTGAATCCAGAGACGCTGAACAGCTCCGCAAGGAAGTAGCTGATAATGTGAGTGTTTTTTTTGGTTGTTGGTTTACACACATATGAATGTATGTATGATGACTGCATCAACGAATACTGTATTTGTTCTTCAATTCAGTTAAATGAGGTGTACAAGCAGATTCCTGGTGCCCAGAAGGTGCAAAAAACCGCATTCAGGTAAGATGTGTTCAACTACATGTCTAGTTACGTACAGTATGTTTCCCAACAGACCTATTTTTAAAACAAAAATGGAAATGAAATGTGTGTTCTCTCACTCAAATACCTGCTCTGGTTCTTGCAGAATGCAGCGAAATGCCGGAAAAAGGTAATTTCTGATTGATAAAATGCAATACAAAACACAGAGTGTACTGTTTTTTGAAGGAGCCAATGATCATGCATGTCTAACTTCTGCCTCCCCTGTGCTCCTCAGGCAGGACTACGCCATTGTGGACACCATCTTGTCTGCTCCTCGTAGCAGCTACCCTGATATTGTTAAACTGACAGAAAAAAATGTCCAGTCTGGAAACTTACATGACCTCAAAGTGGTGCCTGGCTACTACACTGTGGCCACAGACAGAGGTGTGTGCTAACTATTTGAGATTCTAATGTACTGTTTGTAGTCAAGCTGATCTCTTTCGAAACTCTACTGAGCAGCTTATATCTCATTATCAGTCTTGCCATAAATCTTGTGGATTTATCCACTCTTGCTCTACAGAGGCTGCAGGAGCTATCGAGTTTCAAGAAGATGTGGAGTCGGTAGATGTTCATGTGCCGCTCTTCGTCAAGGATGAAGACGATGACAAAAAACAGCTGCAGGTGGAAGCCATGGATGTGCCACTGGGCATTGCTGAGATTGGAAAACGTTTGGTTAACATCACCATTATCAAAGAGCATGGTGAGAAATTTCAGATTTCACAGATACGTACTTGAGAATACAATTTATTTTGTATATAAATAATATCAATAAAGATGAGCTCTTGTGACCTAACCTAATGGGAAGCGTTATGTTCACTATGATTGCTCTAATGGATTGTCTCTTTGCTCTTTCACAGCCTCAAGTGTCTTCTCATTCCTCCAGCCGGCCTACACCTACAGCCGGCAGGATGGGGTGGCCAACATCCCAATTGTCAGAGAGATCATAGAAGACGGACGCACACAGGTCACCTACCGCACACGAGACCTCACAGCCAAGGATAAGAAGGTGAGCTGATAGCTGTACTGTCCTACAATTAGCTTGGTATTCTTATGCCTATAACAACATTTGAGGTTGTTACCTATAGTTGATGTGGATTATGTTCTCACTTAAAATCACAGTTGAAATCTGGTTGGAAACTGGTTGGCATGGGTATTGTTACCCAATCTGAAATGGCTTTGGCATGTGCTTAAGTGAAAGGACCATAAGGTGAGACTTGTTCTTTCTATGTATTTTAGGATTATGTGACTGTGGAGGGAGACCTATCCTATGGTCTTGGTGAGACCCAGAAAACAGTCCCGGTTCGTCTGCTGGAGCTGGGTGAGAATGATGGCCTCCTGGAAGACAAACAGGTCAAGCAATTTGTTATGGATCTCAGTAACCCACGGCAGGGCGCCAAGCTGGGACGCTACCCAAGAACTACTGTCACCATCGCAGACCAACCAGGTAAAAGGACATGCAAGGCTTTACATCAGTGTTTCTTACCCTCACTCAATGTCAATCAATAATAGCTATGGTTTTTGTCTCTTTCTTTTCATTTTCTTCCAGAGCCCAGTGTGATGATGTTCAAAAAGGGCACCCAGAATTTCACCACATCTGACCCAACCTACACCATCCCTGTGGTTCGTTCTCGCAACCAGGACACAGCTGCCACAGTGAAATGGCGCACCAAGAAGGCCCAGCGCTTTGAGCTATCTGGCCCACTGAAGTTTGGTCCTGGAGAGACGGAGAAAAACATAGTGATCGACCCGAAGGCCCATTCTGGTCCAATCCAGCCAGAGACCTTTCATTTGGAGCTGTTTGAGCCAAGTAGCAATGCTTCTATTGGAGAAAGGAAGACTACTCTTGTCAATGTCACTGATGGAGGTAAGACACCACTTGTTTGCTGACGATACATAGAGTTGTGACAGTTCAGATTTTATGTGATGAAAGAAGGGATTACTCAAACAGAGGTACTGTATTGAGTAAATCTTTGTTTAATCCTAATTCCTTCCACTTCCTGCAGCTCCCAGAACTATGGCCCAGATGCAGCAGAAGGGCTACATAAGCCCAAAAACCTCAGCCTCTGGTGGTTTCCCGCTCTCCCCAGAAAATCCTGTGGCCAAGGCAACTGGACCCAGAAGCATCCGCCTCAACTGGGACCCACCGTCTGGCAACCCCATGGGGTACAAGGTACATCAAATCTACATGTTGAGAAGCTTCAACTCGAGGTGGCACTGTATTTCTCAAATGCCGTATATTTTGTTTAATTGTGCATTTTAGGTCAAGTATTGGATCTACGGTGACCCAGAGAAAGATGCTGAGGTGTTAGATGTGAATACTACTCATGCTGAGTTGACCAATCTGTACCCCTATTGTGACTATGAGATGCGAGTGTGCGCCTACAATGCAATGGGAGATGGCTACGATACAGACGTTGTTACCTGTCAAACACTGGAGGATGGTAATTACTAAGAATTCAGTTAACTGCTGTTCATGAACATCTCTACTGGAGATACCAGCAGCACATATCAGTCATTTACAAAACTCGTTCTTCTTGCACCGGCTATTCTCAACATCATTAAGTTTGTATGTAAAGTTCTTTCTAAGGTTATTTACAATGAGCTAGTTTCAAAGTAGATATCTGCTAAACCAGGTTGTACCATTTAAACTTTAGAAATGTCTTAATAGGAATCATGTTGGTCATGTTCAAATCAGTTGTTAGGAAACGATCTGAACCACCTGAGAAGTTGTGGTTAGAAACTTTCAAAAAGTGCTTGGCAGATGATTGGATGAGCCATCTGTCTATCATTGTCATAGGTAAACTTCAACCAATCAGGTCAACAAACCATGCAACGTCGCCAAGCTCTTACTGAGCTAGTTGGCTACTAGCTGCTAAGCTAATTCGGAGAAGAACAAAAACATCTTCTCCATAGAAAAAAGTCTTCAGTGTTGTTCTTTTCTCTTCTTTCAGTAAAGAAATACTCTGCAGCTCTGAATTGATCAGTGCTAACCCCTTAAAGTGAGATATATATCTAGATGATATGATATATATATATACTATATATATATATATTATATATATATATATACTATATATACTATTTATACACATGCTGTCATAAATCGTAGATAAAACATCTGTCATATTCTATATCACCTGCTTTACTCCTCTTTCTAAACAGGTAGGTCACATATTAGCAAGATAATGTTAATTTTTTCAGTAGCAACGCAACCTTAACTCCTGGCACTCTCTGCCAATGCTGTCAATATGTAGTAACAACTCATCCCTACATCAGCAACAGCTAGTTTGTGTGGTTAAACCAGATTAAATTTAGTAAACACTTATACTTACGGTTCCTGTTGTTTTCCCCAGTGCCTGGTGAACCTGGACGTCTAGCCTTTAATGTCATCAGTCCAACTGTCACTCAGCTCAGCTGGGCAGAGCCTGCAGAGACCAATGGCAAAATTACAGCTTATGAGGTCATCTACACCCCCATCGATGATGAACAGAGTAAGAGACTGGAGTCCAACCTAAAAAAGGAAATACTGTACAAATATTTGCATTATATACATTTCATTATTTCCCTGTACTCTTCTCACAGAGGCAGTGGGTGCTGCCAAGAAAGTAAAGATTGACAACCCCAAGAAGAGAATGCTGTTGATCGAGAATCTCCAAAACGCCCAGACCTACCAGTACAAAGTCCGTGCCAAGAACAGCGTGGGCTGGGGCCCCTTCAGAGATGCCACCATCAACCTGGCCTCACAGCCTGCCAGACCTCTGTCCAGTAAGTCAAGAGCAAACAAACACTTCTAGTCAATCTGTATTTCCCTGACAGGGGATTAATGTTCCTCTCTTTCTGTCCCCAGTTCCCATCATTCCAGATATCCCCATCGTAGACGCAGAAGCAGGAGACGAGTATGACAGCTACCTGATGTACAGCAATGAGGTGCTGAAATCCCCCACAGGCTCCAAGACACCCAGCGTCTCTGGTGATGGTGGGTACGCCAAGCCAAAACCAGAAGCTACTTATAACAGCTAACAGTATAAACTTATTGTGCTAGCGCTCTTTTCTGATGCATTTTTGGCTCTTGAAAGATGCATGTGGCTGCCAGACTTCTAGAGTGTGAGCTATCACTGTAACATGGATCCAATTATTTCAGCCCACATTGCTCTCAGGCATCTGGCTTTGTTCTTGTAGCCTAAGTGTTATTACAATGTGTGCTGTGGTGTCATTACCTGGAAGAAGAAGGGGAAATGGACGACACTATGAAATGTTAGATCTGTGCTGTAGGACCACCCAACATGTGAGACTCCTCCTGAAAAACCTCAGGATGAGAGGGCCTCTTGTCCTTTTTTCTGGCTTTTCTTAGTTTTCAGTGTTTCCGTGTGACAAAAATGTTTCCTTATTTTGCAAGAGTGACAGTAAGGAAGTGCTATAAGGGTTTTGAAGCTCACGGATAGCGTCATACTCATGGCTCTGCCTTTTTTTCTATCACTTCCATCTGGCGGGCAAATTCTCCTGCAAGCAACGCCCCAGCCAGGCAGCAACAAAATCCGCTTCCAATGCATCTCCAGATATCTGCAATACAAGTGCTTTACGGTCACAAACCACAGGCCTTCCCTCAGTAAATCAGCTGTCACTCTCCTGCTTTCTGCAACCGTTCTTGTGCTCTTAGTCAGTGTTCTGCTGATATTTTAATAGATTATTTTGTTAAGTAATGTCTGGTAAGAGCAACCATTGATACTTATTCGCTACAAATCTATGCTTGGCTTGCGTGCTTCTCCCCTATGACCCCCAAATACAAGGGTGGAAATATGTCCAGTTGGTGGGGTCCAACCTGGATCTCCGTAAGGTGTCGTGGAAAAAGCGTGTGGACATCATCCCCAGTCGGCTCAGCACAGACACAGAGACAAGCCTTGACGAGACCCCCCACCCCAGCTCTGCTCAAACAGCCCTGCCAGGTGAAGACCACTCCATCAGACCCACAGATAGATAGACATGCAGCCAGCATGCCAGCTATAATGCACGGCCTGCCAGTTGCCCAGCAATGCAACCAAAGTTTCTCTCTGCCTCCATGATTTGATCCTGTCAGAAATATCAGCGTTTGTTTAATCATTCAGTTTCGGGCTTCAGTCCTTGTCCCCTTGCCCCTAGTTGGCACCTATCCCACCTATCCTCCTGCCACCTGTCCAGAGAGGAGCACTGGCATCAACTGCCTCGCCTCCAGTTGATGATCCTGGGGGGGCAGGCTTTTCCAGGTGCCTGTCTCTGTCTGTCCTCTCTCCATCCCACTGGGGAAGTAGTGGAGGAGGCATGTTGGGTGTGTGTAAAGGCTTAGTTACTGTGTGGCTGTATGGAAATAATGGCTTCTTATATACTGAAATACTGCAGGGCAGTTTCAATGATGACACCTTTCCTTGCAGCGGTTAATTGTTCTTTCTTGCAGCTGTGTTTGTTTTTGTCTTCAGATTTTTAGACACAAAGCAACTTCTGAAACTGGTTTGTAAAAAGTCACATTCACATTTAGCAGTTCAGCCAGTATTAGACCAGCTTTCCACACACCAAACCAACAGCAGCAACAACTTAGACCTGCTGATGAAGACACATTGATGTCGGCGACTACAGGCAAACTTAAGTGATGCAATCGTAATCACCTGCGCCACTGTCACCATTTTTAGCCATGTCCCTTAGCTCACATGGCCTGAGGGATGGCAATGTCATTTGTGTGCCATTAAATTCAGTATAGATCCATGTCCATGGCACCCAGACAGATCTGAATTACTTTGGTAATCATGTGACTTGTGAGCGCTTGAGCAGCTTCAAAAACAACAACGCAGTCACTTTCATTGCCTGTAGATGGGTCACACCTGCCTGTCTTCACAACTGTTGCTGTTTCTGTAACCTGTAAGTGGCTCAAGTAGGACTGAAACTACACGTCTGACTCTGCTGCTGCTTCCTCTATAGATTGGCTGAACCTGGTTGACATGCTTGACATCAATGCCATTAATGCCTGTTCTTCCAATCAATGCCTGAATGTTTAACTGCTAACTGCTGAGCTCCCTGCGTCCTGTCTGTTGACAATTCTGGCTCTTATTGTGGTGTTTCACAGATTACACGATGAATGGCACCTTCCTTTACCCAGGGGGATCAGCGACACGCAACATGTCAGCTTCGTCCTCTCCCATGTCCACTTTGAGCTCAAACTACAGAGGGGCAGGCAGCTCCTACACCACAGAAACAAACACCACCTACATGTCCGGAGCAGGTAAGATGGACGTCAGCAGCTGTGTTGCGAAAAATTCAGACAAAATATCAAGATGTTATTTATCTTCATCCTTCTCTCTTCTTGTAGGAAGCTCTCGTAGACAGGAAATGATCGGAGGAGGACTTCACACAACAGAAGTGATCATGAGGAAGCGCTCAGAGAACAGAGGTTACACAGATGAAAACATCCGTGACTCTATTGTCATGGGAGACGTGTTGAGCAAGTTCCCAGATCTAGGTAAGCATTAGACCTCAGCAGTAGTTTGAATTTATTCCAAAGTAACTGTAAGAGGATATATTATCGTTGTCTTTCTGCTCAAAGAAAGATTTTACTTGGGAGTGCAGTATTTGGGATGCCTCGGCAGGTAAACTGTGCAGGCGCATGGCGCCATTGGCTTGGACATCTGATGGGGTTGCTGTTGGCTGCACAGCAGGCTTATCCACACTGACTTTGCAGGAGCTATGCTGACTATCGCTTTTTCTCCCTCCCTCTCCTTGTCTCTACTTTGCTCTGTTTGTTTTATTTCACCTCATCTCTTTTATACTTCAACCCTCCTCCCACTGTGCTCCTTCCATCGTTTTCTCTACCTCTCCTCATTCCAATCCTCCTCCTTTGCCCCCTTGCTCAATGCGCCATCAGGTGGTTTCGGCTACACTGGGATGCAGAGCACCTCTCAGAGCCAGTTCAGCTACAGCCTGTCTCAGGGTTCGAGGGCCAGGACCCAGTCTTCAGACGTCAATGAGGCCCTTTATAATCTGGACAGGGTGCTCCAGGGTAAGTCTGTGGCATACAAGCATGAAGGCGTATGTTTGCTAGGTGTGGCGTGTTATGCCCCGCTCAACAACCACCTTTATTCCTGCCTCTGTGCTTGTCTTATACCTCATCATCCTCTCTGATCTAAATATCTCACCTTTTATTGTTTCATGAGTTTGAATCACCACAAATCACTTCTATTTTCATTATACTTACAATCATTTTTCAGACCACACCATCTGTTCTTAGTTGATTTTCTTATTTGATCAATGTTACATTAACATCATATGAGAGTAGGCTGATGAAAAGCAATCCATTCACATGCTGCATATTGAACTCAGAACAGTAAGCAAACACAGTTGGTGTCCAAAAGGGTTATTTTAATTTGGTAATTTCTGAAATCTGCACTCATGGATCAAACAACTGTGTGTAATGTGAAGGAGGTTGCTTGTAAACCCACAAACAGTTATCAGCAAAGACTGCCATCCAGCTCTACAGAGCATGTTTTGTTTTTAACCTGAACTTTAGAGTTTGGTTCAGTTTCACAGCTCTCATCGAGCCATCAAAGAAGCTCTGATAAAATCACTGCACACTTCCTGCTCAGCTGCTCAACACTTAATAGGTAACAGAGTTAGCACGTAGCTAAAGAGCATCAACTAAAGATCCAGATATGTTTCTCAGGAGCTGGTAGAGACCAAAAACAGAGCTAAAAGCAGAGTGAATATTGGACTTACATTTGCCAGGTACGCAAAAACACAACTCAGAGTGAATGTTAATATTGCTCCGTGTCTGTTGGATGTGCTTGCTAACCAGTTTGTCGTGACAACTTTAAAATGTAATGTCCAGTCTATACTTCTCTGTCTTTTTCACCCTTTATCCTGAACAGTCTAAACATGAAGACACACATTTATTCAGATCCAGCAGTATTCTTACTCTGTCTCGTTGTCACTCATCAGATGCTCGAGTTTCTCCAGGTGTTCCTGACACCCCCAGCAGACTGGTGTTTTCCGCTCTGGGTCCCACTGCCCTCAAAGTCAGCTGGCAGGAACCCCACTGTGAGAAAGACATCATGGGCTACTGTGTTCTCTACCAGCTGCTCAATGGAGGTGAATGAACCCTATTGCACCAACTTCATTTTATCTGTTATTTTTTAATCATTTTTGCTGATGCTAAACAGTCTGTGTCCTCTCCTGTAGGTGAGGTGAGGCGTATTAATGTGACAAACCCAGCAGAGAACTCTGTGATCATCCAGGACCTGCTGCCCAACCATTCCTACCTATTCAAGGTGAAGGCTCAGAGCCAGGAGGGCTGGGGTCCAGAGAGAGAGGGAGTCATCACCATCGAGTCTGCTGTTGACCCCAAGAGTCCCCTCAGCCCCATGCCAGGTGCTGATAACTTCTTTGATTATCCCACAGATACCATAATTAATTACAATTACAATAATTTCTCTCTTCTGATCCTGTATCTGTCTTATCTTTTACTAAAGGCTCACCATTTACTCTGAGCACCCCCAGTGCCCCAGGCCCCCTGGTCTTCACTGCCCTGAGTCCTGATTCCCTGCAGCTCAGCTGGGAGAAACCACGTAAACCCAACGGAGACATCCTGGGATATGTAGTCACTTGTGAACAGCTGCATGGTGGAGGTGAGAGTTTCTATAAAGAACCAAAACATTTACATTTTAGATGGTTCGTGCAGGTTTTTCTCTGACCTGGGTTTCTTGTTTCTTCCAGGAGACATGCGTTCTTTCCAGGTGACTGGCGACAACGCTGAGACCAGTCTGACCGTCCCAAACCTGACCGAGAACATTCCTTACAAATTCAAAGTCCAGGCTCGAACCACACAGGGCTTCGGTCCTGAGAGAGAAGGCATCATCACCATAGAGTCTCAGGATGGAAGTAAGATGAATCGTACTGTCAAAGCTTCTGATAAGAGTGAAACTCAAAACTCACTAGTGGCTTCTAGAGACTGAAATGTTCATTACGCCTCAGAATATGACAATGGGGATGAAGAAAAACTTGGCGATAGATTTTTTTCTTAGAGCCTTATCTGTAGTAGGACGATAATTTGTGTGTCCTTAGGATGGCACCAGAGAACGGATCACATCTAAAATAAGATTGCTAATCCTGCAGGAGCACGGATGTAAATGTCAATCTGCTTATTAAACTCTGAGACGTGCTCTGTACAGTGTTGACATTTTGGCCTGAAGGGATGCTAGAGCAAAGCTTGTCAAGTGTTTTTCCTCTCAGGTGCATGAGTGTGTTCAGTAAAATTCAGGGCAAGTAGAAACTTTGGCCCGATGTTTCATGGAAATCAGGCTTTTTGATATTAATATCTTGTGTATTTACTGTGATAACCTCAGTCAAAGAGCAATTTTAACAGGACTGAACAGGAAGGTAACAAAGTCCTAGACTGGCAGTCTGGCCAGTAATTGCTGAGATTTCTTGCTCTGGATGTAGTCAAGATATCACTGTTATCCAATGTCCTATTTAGCCTTTCTGTAATAATTCCTGACGTTTAAGTATACAACAGTATACTCACATCTGTATTTCTTTCCTTCCTAGGTGCTTTGTCTCAGTACAACAGCCAATCAATGACGAGGAGGGAAGTTTTCCAGATGCCAACAGAGGTCAGCACGCGAACCAACGTCTCCCACACCATGCTTAACGACCCGTACTTCTCAGGTACAAATGAAGCTCGAGTTTGACTCCTAAAAACACGGATCAAATAGATTCACACATTAATATAAGCTGCTCTGTTTCAGATGGGATGATGATGACCACGCAGCACACAGAGAGCAGCGGCATGGTGACCCGTCAAATCACCAAGGAAGTGGTTCAGAGGAGCGTCATCGGCGGAACCACTGTCACAAAGAAGATGTTTTATGAATCTTAAGACCATATTTAAATACAACCAAAGGTCCAACATGATGAGGAATCATATCTGAGATTCTCTTTTAAAAAGAGTCGGCTTCAGAGTACTTTTATACGTGTGTGTGTGTGTGTGTGTGTGTGTGTGTGTGTGTGTGTGTGTGGGAGACTGTGCGACCAAAAAACATTTCATGTCATAAATAGACGAAGAGGAGGTCACCCTGCCATGACTGTTACACACTTCCTTTCCCTCTCACTGTTCACTCCTGGTTATACAGCTTCTTTCCACTGAGGGAATCGTGTAGTGTTAGACTCCACTCCCTCTGTCGGTCCAGATCTGGTAAGACACACTGGGGCTTAAATCAGGCCAGCACGGGCCAGTAATCTGCAGTTCAGTAATCCAAAGTGACCTTTTCCACCTCCCAACCTCCACCTGTCTGAAAGAGATAGTTTGAGTGTGTGTGTGTGTGTGTGTGTGTGTGTGTGTGTGTGTGTGTGTGTGTGTGTGTGTGTGTGAGACTATTTCATCTTAAACCCACCAAATTTCATCTCTCCTTCTGTCTTTTTGCATAATTTTCCCCCATGTGGCCTTTTTTTGAGTGAGTATAAAGGTGGTGTATTTGGGACTTTTGTTCATAGGTTTGTATTATATTAAAGTGTGATAAAGTTTTTTTTCTAAGCATATTTAATACTTTTTAAGATTTTTACTTAAAGCAGACTGACATTAAATTTAATGCCAAGTATAGAGGTATTTCCACAGACACAGTGGTGCTTGTGTTGCTCATTTCTATGCGTATTTCCTACTGACAAGCACGGGGCATGATTCTACAGTACAGACAAATGATGAAAAATTCTGAAATGTTTTATACAGATATGTTGTATACACTGCTTCAAGTTGTCATGTTTCCTTACTCTGCAAGGCCATAGCATTTTGAGTAATTAATATTCAAACCAGGAGATTTCCTTATTTTAGATAAGTGGTATGTAAAGACGGAAAGATTGTATTTGCTTCAATGCAAGTCCTACTGTATTCTGGCTCCTCATGTTGTTGCTTTAATAAAACATACTTTGAGAGGATCTTTTTATCAGATGGATGAACTTTTCACCAAAAACACACTTTACTTCATTCATGTACTTCTGAGCATATCGTTTGATGTAACACTTGCTTTTTTGCATCGTCTTTTTTTTTCAGTTCTATTGCACTTAATAAAGGTTTGAAATAAATAAATCTGTGTTCGATTTCTGTGTGAGCACTGAAGACCAGATGGAGTGTGTACAGTTCATTTATTGATGTTTGGGAGGGGAAAAAAAGCATCCATATTTCAATATTGCACACTGACAAAAACACAGCTGCAAAAACAAGCTCATGCCTGACAAATGTTTGCAGGAAGCTCGAGACAAAGAAGCAAACAGACAACAGAGAATTAACTCTTCACATGCGTCAACCCAGTCTGTGATTATCTGCCTGTGCATGTGAGCGAGCTCTCATCAGCTGCACCGAAGCTCCAGAAGCTGGTTGCACATCCCGCCGTCATGCTTTTAGAACATTTGTGAAGTGTGTTCTTGTTTTTTCATCATCAAGTAATAAAAAAAAATGTTAATTCAAATAAAAAACATTTCCAAATATTCCAGTTAGGTTGTTTTTAATGTTTCGACTTCAAACGAAAGAATACGGTTCTTCGCAGGCTTTTTCTTGGATTTCTAAACTCTATGAAAACTGTATTTGACAAGTGCGTATTTGAGTGCGAATAAAACATTTTCATTCAGCTAAAAACAAGGCTGCTTTTGAGGTTTGGACTCGACAGCTTTAAAATATTTATCTGTACAATACAAACAATCAAACGCTGTATGTCTCCATGAAGGCAGAGTAACACAAAGTGTAATGCAGAATGATGGTGTTCCTGACCTCACAAGGCAAAACCCGCACATAGAGTCCAACTTTTAGTCCAGAAACAGCACACAAGATTCAAACTCACTAAATAACGGACCAGAATAAAAGCACAGACTCTGTGGTTTGCTTGAGGATCAGGACTGTGCAGTGTTTGATGGTGTGTTAAGCAGTTTAGTTCCAGAGGCAGGGCCCGGGGCAGAGGCACGGCTGTCTGATATCTGCAGGCCTTATAACCAGGTCTTTGACCACCTCCACAGTCCCAAACACTGGGTACAGTTCCTCTGTGAACTTCTCGTTGTAGGTGTACAGGTGGGAGCGCTTCTCCACGTCGTAGAAAGACAGCTGGCCATGCTCAAAGTCCAGGTACACCCCGACTTTCCTGGGCACCACGCTCTGTGACAACGGGGTGGTGGGCACCGTCAGGGCCTTCAGATCTGCGCCCCTCTCCAGACGGAGGGTCAGGTAGCCTGTATCTGTGGTGAGTGAGCGGAAGCCCTGCCTCACCGCGGATGCCTTGACCACACCGAGCCGCCAGTCCCGCTCGCCCACCTCCACCTCCCAGTAGTGGCGTCCGCCGGCGTAGCCCTCCTGGCCCACGGCGCACCACCAGCCGTCGAAGCGTCGCTGACACCGCGGGACCTCCCGACGCTCCACGCCGCAACGCATGCGCTTTTCATCACTGGAGATGAGCAGGTCAGGGTTGGCTGAGTCGGAGTCCAGAGTCACTTCCTCTGTGGAGATACACAACAGGAAGGACAGATCAGATATCTGATGACAGACTATAATGCAGAGCAGAGACGACTTGACTGTATATGTTGTTCATACCTGCAGCATCGCAAATCCAATTCCACACTGTAAAGACAAAGAAGAGAAATAAATATTATTATTTAAGCCAAAGGGACGCGGGCCAAACAAATAAAAATCAAAATAGACGTCAAATACATTTTTCCAAAAAATGATTTCTGTCATTTTAGGTACGTTTATGTATCTTAAAGTGTTCATTTTTTTCCTAGCTACGCCTAGAATCAGGGATTGGTGGAGTCTGCTGCTGTGCTCCTGCTTCACATCCATATTGTACTGTGAGTCATATCTCCATTAAAGTTTATAGATTTAGAAATTTTGGTTTTATAGGTTTCTGCCTGATAAAAGGATGTTTTTCCTTGAACACCGTCAAAAAAGCCCTTGTTCATGATGGGAATTGTTGAGTCATGAGTTTTAGTCATCAGGATTTCTACTCACCGCTGTGGGGGATGTAGCGGGCAGCGTCTGAAAGAAGAAAGTGATTACTGTGATTAGGAGAAGCCAATCAAGAGTTTCATTCATCAAATCCCTCCAACATGCTCCACCTGCTTTCATGCTCTGTCCTTTGATCACGTATTGATCCTGATCAGGTCTAATGGAAACGACTCACCCTCGCCAAACAGGTTGATTAAGTTGACTGTGCTGCTGCACACTCTTATAATCAAGGGCAATTCACACATTGTGGATGGTTATATGTTAACACTTTCCCAAGTTAACGAGAGATACTTCATTCACTCACCAGTCTTCTGAATCCTCTGCTTTCTCACCAGCCACTGCTTTGTCACATCCTCCTAAACACACACACACAAACATCAGGGCAGACGTTAAAGACAAAGCATGCAACAGCAGTGAAGATGAAGAGATTACTGACTGGGTGTCATAATTGCTTCACCCTGTTTACACCATTGAACTGCAAATTTCTAATAATTTCTATTCTTTTTAGTGAAATTAAATTAGCATATTGCTCATCCTATTACTGACGATGGATGAATGATGAATATTCAAGACAATCTAATCAAAGAAGTGCTGTGACAGATGTACAGACCTTGACGGGGCTGTCTGCGTTCAGCACGGCCAGAAAGACGAGCTCCATGGCGGGGAGCAGGTTGGGCAGACGACCCTTCTTCCACTGGAACTCCAGGTCGTCGAGCATCATGAGCACAGGCTCGCCGGGCCAGACGGTGGGCTGCAAATGAATGAGTTCGAAACAATGAGTGTGACTGGTGTGAAGGCGTTAACTTGTGATTGGGTTTGGCTTAATGATCTTTATCAGTTGCGATGAGGTAGCCGGGTCAGACGTTAATCACAGACCATCATCATCAACATCCACCATGTTGTAGTCACCTGAGGTCTGCTTTTAATCTCCCTCGTCCAGTCCATGATGACTCTTTTGTGGGGGCCCATGTCCAACTCCCCCCCTGCCTCCAGCATGCACAGGAGGTGTCCCTTCCAGTCCTTCTTCTCTGGTTTCTCGTACTGGTAGTCAGACGGGATGATCCTCGGCTGAACAACGAGCACATTAAAGTAGAGTTGAAACACAAAATGACAGAAAGGTGCTGCAACCAATCAAATGTGGTTTACTTTGTTTTATATCATATTAAACTGAATATTTGTGGGTTGGGGGCTGTTGGTCGGACAGACATTTGACATATGAAACTTCATTTTTCACTATTTTATAACCAAACAAGCTGCATCAATAATGTAAATAATCAAACGTTGCAACAAAAGCACGACATCTAAACAGAAGGTCACGTTATTGATGACTTCTGACCGGACGTACCTGTACTCGCTTCTCCAACACAGCAGCCCATTCCACAATGAAATCCCGACACACACTTGGCGGCCAGATGTCTTCGCTGGTCCAGATGTGGCCAAGGACGCTTGACCTCTGGAGTAAAAAATATGAATGATATAGATATGGATATAGCATAGATGCATGTTTGTTTGTGACAGACAGAAACTAAAGGATAGAGCAGAGCTTACCTGACATATTTTGTTGAGTTCTCGGGCCAGTTCCATAATAAATAACTGACTCTCCACCAGCGGCTCCTTCTTCTCAAGTTTCACTCGCTTACGAGACTCCTGGAACACAGAGACCCAAGATAAAACGACATTTTGGAGCGAGGTGTACGCACTTGCAGCAGAACATTGCACCATCAGAGGAGAAGAGAGCCGTATAGCCATACCTTTAGTCGGATCTTGAGCTTTTTGGCCGGCTCGATAAGGAACTGCAGGCAGTCCTTCATCATGCTGGCAGCCGGAGAGAGTGAGGCAGATGCCCTGTGGTACAATAAAAAAAAGCTTTAGCACACTGGCACTCACTCTGTCAAGAGCTGGAGCTGAAGTGCAGCTGACTGGGCTCCCGTCGCCCACACAAATCGATGAGAGAGCAGAAATCCGTAATTTATGAGAGGTGGCAAAAGGTACGTATGTGTGTAAAGAGAGGGAGAGAGTGAGAGTGAGAGGGAGGTAAGCACTGCAGAACTTTTTATCACAGCTCTGCACTGAGAATCCACAGAGAGCTCATTATTAGGCACTGTGAGCTTTCATTAGATGAAGAGGAGGAGGAGGAGAGAGAAGAGGACCCCCACACACATTGGTGGACTGAAAAAAAAAAAAAACAGCCCACCCACTCAACACACCCACACACAGCCCTCAAAGTGAGTTGCAAAGAGAAAAACAGGCAAAAAAAAAAATATTGCACAGTAAAAGGATTTCCTGATGCGTGTGGGTCGATGAACCTTGATCATGGCCGTAAAATTGGAAATTTATTCCCAAGGAGATCTGAGACAGCAGTGCGGAGAGCTCTTTTGAAACACTGCGGAGGCTGCGGGGGGAGATCGTTGGAGCAGTTTGTTGTTGATTCAGCAGTCCGCCCCTGCATGCCAGTTTGATGCGCTGGGGGGATTTGCTGTTCTTTCTGTGAAGTATAAGGGCGGGCAGCCCAGCCAGAGGATGCCGGTATTGACTTTTCAAGGACTGAGGAGCGTAAGAAACAAGGTGTTTGGAGGAAACACATGAAACTGAAGGAGTAACAGTCAGGACTGACAGTTTACTTGTGAGTGAGCTGTTAAATAAGCTAAAGTGGAGCTGATTATTGTGTATATATTTTTACATTAACCCTGTCACATGTTTCAAAACATGTCCATGGTCCATGTCAACTTGAGCCCATGACACGTGTTGTAAATGAAGAGGATGTGCACTGAGCCTGTTAAGTCATTAAGTAGAGCAGCTCTGCTCAGTGTGAAATGCACTTCAGGGCAAATAAAGAGGGGAAAAAATACAATTTCAAGACCTGTCTATCAAACTCTGGAGAGAAGTGTTTACATGCCCCCTCCTGGTATCATAGAAGGTTTTATTTTTGGCAGTGGAGGCGGTGGGTGTAGGTGGCAGAGGAGCTGTGGAGAAGAGCTGGAAGATTAGAGGAAATCCAGGATTATCACCGGGTGCCACTGCTGCACAAACCCAGGTAGTGACTTCTATTTTTGGGACTGACAGAACCAACCTCTGCCTGTCAGCATCAAAACACACACACACACACTATCATAGACCGAGCACAAGAACCAGCACGTTATGGAAGATAACCTGTTTTGTAATAATTGAAAGAACGCAAAAAAAATATATATATATGTGCAGTTTTGTTGTTGTTGTTATTTTATATAAAATGTATCATTTGTGTTTTAATGCTAATGAATATGAACAAAAGAAATGCCCTGGTGCGCGCGAGCTTTTCTTAAAATGGACAACAAGCACAACAATCAGGCTGACTAATTATTTTATTTAATTACGCCCTAGACAACGACACAGTTCCAATCATTTTTTTTCTCTATTCAAAATGACATTTTGTGACAAATCAAATTAAAGTCTCTCACCTTCTTACGGGAGAATTTTGCTTTAGGCGGGTGTAACTTCGCGCGGCTCCTCCGTGGTGTTTTCCTCCAAACTCGGGCTCGGTTACTTCTTCCTCTCCGCCGCCATCCTCGTGAGCCGCTCCGCTTCATCCACTCTCCAACTGCGGCACGAGACACGGAGCGCTCGCTCTAATCTGCCAACCGCCTCCGCTCGGCTGAAGTTCTGACGGAGCGCCGCTGGAGGTCGCCATAGTTACACTGACGACAGGCTGCTGCGGAGCAAGTCCCACAGTGTGTGTTTGTTTGTACGTTTCTGTCGGTGTGAGTGCAGTAAACACGTTACAAACACACGGTAAACACGTTACAAACACACGGTAAACGGCCGTTAGACTGCCGGTACTCAATACGTCTCGTGCTCATGTTGTCTTGTGCAAATGGCGGTTATGCTAGTATGATTAGCTACAAGAAGCTAAGTGAGCTAAAACTGTCAACTTAGGTGTAAGAGCTAACGTACTGTCGTCATTGCACTAGCGGTTGGCTCTAAATATTTAGTGTTGGTATGGTATACACAATATGAAGATATACATGGGTTATTTAAATCATAAAATAAGCTCCGTGTTAGGTAATTTAGCTGCTAGTAAGCGAGGCTACACTCATTACAGCCTGCTTGAGTCCTTGAAGGCAGCACGGCTGTGTGGAAACAGGACAGCAGATGTCACTGCAGTCAGTAAACGCATCATATCTTTATGTGTTTATTTCAAGATACACACAGCGTCTTTACGCTTCTATATCTCTGATAGTTGTTTGATAATTTTAGCTTTACGATCTATTTAAGATCTATCTAACGACAGTTAAGCCAGCTGTCTGCATGTCTGTCTGTCTGTCTGTCTGTCTGCCTGCCTGCCTGCCTGTCTGTCTGTCTGTCAGTGACAGGTACGGGGGAACGGGACGGAAGGTGTCTCGGTATGTCAGGCAGCCTACACGGAAGTGTGATGATTCCATCGCGTGTCGCTGCGCGTAAATGACAGGAGGCTGATCACAGCTGTGCCCCTCAACATGGCACCCAAAGACCCTCTGCTGGGCACTCTCAAAGGTAAGGATCCGTGAATACGTCACGCAAACGTGCTTTTATCAGGCTCATAATTTCAGCTTCAGGGACAGGTGATCGCTTCGCACAGCTCGCGCGCGTCTTGTGGCTCGCCACAACAAATAACTGTCACGATCATTTCAAGCATTGTTATTATTAGTAATAATAATAATAAACTATATCACTGTTGTTTTCAGATCGTGTATCTCCTGCACTGCTTCTCCTGTATTAGTGATAAACGTGATGAATGAAGCGGCGATGATCACGCACGTTGAATGGGAAACGTGTAGATTTGGGTCCACTGTCAATTGCATGTTTTTTTTTCCCACCTCCACCTCTCAGTGTGTGTCCTGAACCTGCAGTCAGATGGAGAGATGGTGACAGACACCAACCCTCACCTCGCTTCTTGCTGTGAGCTTCTTGAGCTGGTTCTCAGGAAGGGTCTCCAACGTCAGTATCCCCATAAATATACGCACATATTTTTCATCAAATCAAATGTTCCTTACCAATAAATGACTATATTGCAAGCTTGTATACCTGGCATCAGCACATGCATATTTTTGATACAGTTTATGCTTTAAATTGATGTAGTTGTTGGAAACACAGAATATGATGATGAATCATCTGAATGAACTGAGTGTGTGTTTGCTCTCCTGCAGAGCCAGTTATCAGTCTGGTCCACAGAGACTACTGGCAGTGTTTTGAACAGCTCACCCATCAAGATCCCTGTGGCAGGTAACAACATCCAGCTTATATAAACTGACAGGAAGTCAACACTGCTCTCAACATTGTTATAACTGTAGTCTGTCATATACATTACTGTAATACTACATGTCAAACCTTGTTAATGCTGCCGTCTCTGCTGATGTGTGTGTATGTGTGTAGGCTGTCTGCTCTGTCCTTGGCGGTGGAACAGACCAGAGTTTGCAGGAAGCTGCTCTCAGCTCAGGGCCGAGGCCGCTACCTGCTAAGACTGGCACTCAGCCGCAAGGCTCTGCCACAGTTCATCACACACCTGCTGCACACACCCAGAGTGCTAGAGGTCAGATACAAGCAGATAGAGCTTCTATGTGTGTCTGCGGGCAAAGTGTAAATATTTGCTGGAGTTGGTTGAAATTGCAAACTAAAACAACGTCTGTTCACACTGTTTCTCTCCCCTTCAGTGGTACAGTCCGACAACGTCAATCCTCAGGAATGAGGAATTTGTGGGTGAGGCTTTGTTTTTACTTGATCTGATTGTTTCTGATAAATGCTGAGCAAAGCTGAGGAAATAGTTGTCATCACTGCCGTTCACTGTTCAACATCAGCAACAGTGTTCTCCTTCTTCCAGAGCCTTTCATGTCGCTGCTGCTGGTCCTCTCTCACATGGAGTTTAAACTCAACATGGAGGTCAGAGCAGCTACTTTACTCATATTGAATCTATTTTCAAGCTAAACGTGATTCCCCTCCAAAATATAACCATGCCAACTATCACTTGGCGAAAGTAGCTGTTCTTCTGAACACTTTGAAATCACTCCACCCTAATAACCACCTCTGGTCTCTTCACACAGAATTGCAGTTTTCTGGATGAGAGCTGGCTCCTACCGGTAAAAAAAACAATGATTATAGTTATAGTTATTATAGCAACTCACTGATTCACAATATCATTATGGTTTTAGTGACCATGGGAGCTTTAAGATCCCTGCAAAGGCAAAAAACAATCTTCCACACAGGACGCTCTGTTAAAAAACGCTCTGTTAATTGTTGGTATGTGTTTCCAGGTATGCGAGACATATGAGGTGGTGCCCTGTCGGGAGGTGGGGATGGCTTTGAGGTGTGTGTCTTAACCTATATAGTATTCTTTGCATCAGGTGTATGGACTCAGATCAGTCAAACCTGCTCCCTCTTATCTTTCAGGTATCTCAGTGGGCGCGTCTTCGTCCTCAACCTGAAGCCTGGCAGTCAGGCTTACGTCGACAAGTTCATCTGTCCCGGTGATATTATTGATGAGATCAACGGGACGTCTCTGAGGAATTCCAAGAATGGACAGGTATCCTCGAACATGCAGTGTTCTATATAAAAGTAATAACCAGTGGTATTCATTGCTTGATCAGACCTCTGAACCATGTTAGGTTTGCCAGAAAAGGTGTGGGTGTGGGTGTGTTGCTTTGTTTACATGGTAATAGATTTTTATTAAATGAATTACTTAATAATACTATATTAAATGAATTAAATACAAGCCTAAACACAGTCCAGCCTCTCTGTAAGTGCTATGTTGTGTGTGCAGTGTACACACACAATGATGTGTTTAGGGACAGATATTCTCTGTGTTGTTGGTTGTATTTACCCTGTGGGACAGTGGCGGCTCACACCTTTGACAAACACCAACACCCGCCACTCTCAACACTGTGTCCACATTTGCTGCTGACTGAACAAGCCTTAGAGGTTTTCATCTATTTTCCAAGGCCCGTGTGGTTCTGTCTCGGCTAAGGGGGTGCCCCCTGTCCATCAGCGTCCTGCGATGGAGGGCTCAGGATGGAACAGTGTATCGACCACTTATCAAACTTCTCAGGGCCCTGAGGGTGGAGAACCCCACCCTGCAGCTCGGTCCAGCTCCCTCCCAGCAGACCGCAACCAAGGACCAGACCAGCTCTCAGTCACAGTGTCTCAAGGAGGGAAGGCAAGTTATTACACAACTGCTTAAGGAACATTTAAGCAACGTTTTGCTGAATTTGCTCTTGACATTAAGACACAGACTCGCCTCTTGTCAACAGGATTGTGTATATAGTGCAGTTCTTGGGAAAAACAAACATTGGAATGGTAATTCAGCACTTTTGCGTTATAATTTGATTATGTTCAATCTCTGTGTATACATGCTGATCTCACATAACTGATGTGATATCTGGGCTTATTCTGTCTTAGCTTGGGGACAAGGAGGTGCTGCAGCAGGCCATCCCACAAGTATTGCAGAAAAACCTGCCAAGCAAGGTAATAAAACCACTACCCATTCTCAGGGCATGTTAACATCGAAACACTAACTCATTAGTAACATAAACTCAATCAGTGTGCTTTGTATTGTAGGAGGTGCTTTTAGATATGAAGGAAACACATTTGACGTGCACAGACAGGAGCAGTAAACTGGTACGTAGACACATCATGTCATGTCTTTGTTATTGCTTGACAAAGGTCAGTAGCACATTGTCTTTGTGGTTCCCCAGGAGCTGTTTGAGCATCACTATCCAGAGATTTCATGTGTCGGGAGATACGGGCAACCAGACTACACCATATTTGCATTCTGTGTGGCGTAAGTAATAACATAAGGATATTTGTATTTGCTATCCCCGGTAATGCAGGCCTGCTATACTTTAGGTCACTCCCCCCATCAACACATGGTGATGCAATACACAGGCCATTGCAGCTGTGCTGTCATTGGCTGGACCCAGATGTCATCTAAGCATCTGATTGGCTCTATTCACAGAGACTCCCCAGAAACCCCTCACTCGACTGGCTTCTGCTGTGTGGCGCTCAGAGCCAGCACCATCAAGGAGTGTGAGGAGATAGTCTGTCGCATTGGTGAGGCCCAGCGCTTATTTGCATATGAGTCATCATGCGTCAAGATGTTGACCTTATGTTGTTTTTCTACTTACAGCTACCGGTTTCAAGCATACCGAGTGGTTTGTATGACAGTTATGGCCACAATATTTCATGTGTTTGTAAATAAATGTAAAGTGTCTAATCGTACACTGCATTACTGTCTACATTTCAATCAACTACAGAACACACAAGGCTTTCTACTCATAAAGACCTTTAATAGAAAGACATGTGACAACATTTTCATAAATAGTATTAAATGTAGCTGCCGAGATTTTATGTTGAAAAACATGTAAAAAGCAGTCCAGAGATACGGGAGGATCAGTCGTGCTCGCTGCCACCGAGCGCAGGGGCTCTGCTTTAACAGACAACACCCTGATGCTGCAGTGAGACCTGTTGAGCACGACATGCTGGCATTTTGTGATAGATGGGTGAAGAAAACCTGGACCCTGCGGAAGATGTGAAGATTTCATGTGAAGACAACTTCATCCCCAGAAGGAGCCCGATACCCACAAACAACTTTGAGGAGGGTGGCGTACGATGGATGTAACGTAGTAATGACCCATGATGGAATAGGTAGAGACTCCTACCACACAACACTTCCAGCTACCCTACGGGCTTGTGGAATGATTGATGAATTGTCCCAGTCTATTACAATACAAAATCCAAAAAGAAAACTTATAAAAAGAAATAAAAATGTCCACAAAAATGGTTAAGTATGATAAATAGGATCATTTGTCATGACATTGCTGCCACTAGCCACTTAGGCCCTCTCTCCCCTTATCCTGCGGGCCAGCTGGATGTCTTTGGGCATGATGGTGACACGTTTGGCGTGGATGGCGCACAGGTTGGTGTCCTCAAACAGACCCACCAGGTAAGCCTCACTGGCTTCCTATAATAGAAATGAACACATCAGGATCACAGAAATGACTTCGCGCACCAATACTAAACCATGTTTAACCGCATATTTCATTTACCTGGAGAGCTCCGATGGCAGCACTCTGGAAACGCAGATCAGTCTTGAAATCCTGGGCAATTTCTCTCACCAGGCGCTGGAAGGGCAGCTTGCGGATGAGCAGCTCGGTGGACTTCTGGTAACGACGGATCTCCCTCAGAGCCACAGTTCCAGGCCTAGACAACACCAAACACGAGCATTGCAGTTTAAAAATTGAACATGTCACGATTTAAAATTTCTATTAAAGCTCTATTTCTAGTTTAACAAGTGCTACACACACCTGTAACGATGGGGCTTCTTCACACCGCCCGTGGACGGGGCGCTCTTCCTGGCTGCCTTGGTAGCGAGCTGCTTCCTTGGCGCCTTTCCTCCAGTGGATTTACGGGCAGTCTGCTTGGTACGGGCCATGTCGTACTTGCTAAACACATAAATACAGAAATAAGTGTAAAGAAACACGTAGTATTTCCGGCATGTTATCAAAAGCAAATAAACAAACCGAGGTTCCGCACTAGCTGTCAAGCTAAGATTAGCCTAGCCTATAATGTAACACAGCTCCCCTCCCCCCAGGTTGTAAGCGCTGGGAGGCGGCGGCTGGTTTGTCCCGTTGAATAAGTCACTATCGAAACGACTAAACGCTATTTAAGTGTTTGTTCCGTTTTGGAATGGCGCCATAATCGTTCATATCAAGCCGATGACAAATTCTGAGGTAAAATAAAAAAATAAAGAACCGGGTGCCGTCAAAACAGTCGAGGCACGTACCAGCTCGACGGGTTTTCAGTCTCTGCTTTTCGACTTCGCCATTTTCACAGCTTCTCTTCACCCCCAGGCGACATTCAGGCTCACTTCAAACAACATTAGCTCACGTATAATTAGCTTAGCTTAACGCTCACCTTAGTATAAAATAGCCAACATCAACCTCGACGGTTAGTTCTAGATAACACCGGGCTTAACCGCCGTGGCTAGTTTCCGTTTGGTGACCGAGTGTTGACGTTAAACTAGAAACGTCAACGGTTACGGTTCCATTGTTCTATTTTTAGCTAACGTTAGCGAGCCGACATGTTAGCTTCTTTGCCAAAACAACGCCTGGGAATAAAAACGCGACTCCTAAACACATATCACAGATATGACATTTAAGTACATTATATAAACAGAGAGACAAAAATGTTTACCTTTAGGAAGTCGGTTGATCAGAAAAAATAAAATCACCGCAGCTGACAGGACGTCAGAAACCAACCGAGGAGATCCGAAAACGATGTGTGCCGGGAGGAGAGACGAGGCCGAGTATAAGTACTTTGCCGTGACGTCATCCTCATAAACACTACACCCTCATTGGTTCATCTTCCAAAGTGGACGTACGGCACAGCCAATAGATAAGCAGCAAAAAAAAAAACACACATACTTGAACTATGTCGCCTTTTTCTCATTTTCCCGTTTCATTATTTTTTTTCTATGTAGCCCTGCGACGCATTTCAACAATAAATGATTAATGTTATATGTGTTTAATAAGACAATCGTTGAGTTAAGTTATAATTGAACTTCATGTCCCATAGTTCCGTGCTGTCTGTAGTCGCCCACTGCTACTACTTCCTCCTGCCTTGCGCAAGCTCACATCGTTGTAGAATGCGGATTTCGAAGCTAATGAGAAGAGCTAGCCAGTCAAGCTAAAAACAAGCTTCTCGTTGTTGGGCTTCAAACGGAGCTAAATGTCTAAAACACACTCACAGCCCCCGTCATCTTCGGCGGCCACGACTACCGGGGGACCCTCCTCGTCCTCTTCGTCCTCGCCCGCGGGGGGCTCGACATCTCCCGCAACCGTGTTGAACGTGCAGCCCGAGAAACCTCAACATTACACGTACGTAGCTAGTTAGCTGGATTAGCTAGCCAAGTGTACACAACCTCACGTGTGGTTACGCGTCCCAGCTACATTTTGCGTGAAAGAGTGAGTGAGAAATAAAGTTTGCGTGCTTTAGCGTGACTCAAACAAGACTGTGCGGCGACAAAGTGCTTTATTAACCGGAGCAGGTCTCGAGAAAGAGGCCTAACGTTACTCACATGAACGTTAGGCGTTTTTTGCAAGCTTTGTGGCACAGAGTGGTTAAACTCCTGTATGTGTGAATGTGTCTAAATGCTACATAAGCGTTATATAGTTCAGTAGCGTTATAAATGATCATTTTGAGGGGAAGGTTTCATGACAGCAGCAGAGAGCTGTCTGTGTAAGGGGTAAAACATATAGGGGGGCCCTAGAACTGACTTCTATTGACTGTACTGTAAATACATATGAATCATGCTTGTGTAAATGACTGTGACAGTGGCACTGTCCACATATGTCACCCACCCTCTCTCTTGTCGCTTCCCTCTCTCTCCCAGATATCTGAAGGAATTCCGAACCGAGCAGTGCCCCCTGTTCGTACAGCACAAATGCACACAACACAGGCCTTTCTCTTGTTTCCACTGGCACTTCCTGAACCAGCGGCGCCGCAGGCCCATCCGCAGACGGGACGGGACCTTCAATTACAGCCCAGATGTTTACTGCACCAAATACGACGAGGGGACGGGCACCTGTCCTGATGGAGATGAGTGAGTGAAGGTTTCAGCGTCGTACAGTGCAGAATGTGTTGCGTTCATCAACACTGTGCCCCTCTCTTGGTGATAAACCTGCATACTTCATGTTAGAAATCAGGCCTATAAAGGGGAAGTGTTGTTGTTTTTGCAGTGTCTTGCATAACTTAGTCACACTGTATTTGGGGAGTTGATGGTGACATGTCTGTGTATTTTGTGTACAAGGGGAACTTGCGGTGAAAACAATTACTCGAAGACAGAAGTGTTCTCTCGCTCTCTAACTGTTTACATCTTGTTGGTGTCCAAAGCATCGCCCAAGCCTCGCCTCATTGCTTTTTACATTCAAATCCTGAATTGCTCAAGTGAATGTGTAGAACGTTGCATGGCAAAGGGCCTTTTTTAGTCGAGTGAAAGTCTGTAAAGTAGTGATGGAGCATACACCCTGTCCTCCATTGTAAGTCAAGTTGAACACTCTGATAGAATAGTGTCTGATGTCTAATCTTTTCCAGTGAGCATTAGCACCTGAACATAGTCTCTTTTAGACTGAAATGGGTCTTTCTAACACTCTCTCGGTGCCAGTCAAAAACAAAGGGAATGTAAATGTTAGGCAGGAAGTTTGAGGGCTCTTTGATGAATGCTAATGAACCACTCGGTGAACATTTCAAAAGATTCCACTTCCAATTGTTGTTTCAAGTGTTAGAAAGAAACAAGCGATTACACAAAAGTTTTAACTTCAGTTCTAAATATTTCTTTCAGACAGCATGTGGAAAAATACCTAGAAGGGTTTAATATTTATTTGTATGTAGTTTGGGCAAGAACCATTTTGTTGTATGTATAAACTATTCTGTGACTTGTCTGCTGTAGACCTCTTAAACCAGTGTTTTGTGAAGGTTCTTTTGTACCTGAGAGAGAAGATTGTTGCTCTGCAGTTTGGTAGAAGAAAGTGTTGTGCTGTGAACTCCAGACATTTATATATAAGATCTTTATTGAAGTCATAGTTGCAGCTGCCTTTAATATTAAAAATCAAGTGTGTTTTACTGTTACCGACCTGTAAAACATTGTAGTATACAGTAGATCTGAAATGATTACTGGAATAATCGATTAGTCGGTTGGGAGAAAACATTTTGAAAACTTGTTTATTGTTTGAGTCGCATTTCGAGCAAAACTCCAGCTTCAAGAAGGAGTTTTCTTTTGTTAAATCATTGTAAATAGATTTATTTATTTTTGATTGTTACATTGTTAGGATTCTGATATTTAGGCATAAAATATACTGTCAATCCAGAAAATAATCTGCAGATCAATCGATAATTTAAATCCTAAATTTAAATTTCCCTCCTTCTGTACAGTATTCAAGTATTGTACTTAATACCTTTGTTTGTGTGTGTGTGTGTGTGTGTGTGTGTGTGTGTGTGTGTTCCAGATGTCCATTTCTACATCGGACAGCAGGTGATACAGAGCGCAGATATCACCTCCGCTACTATAAGACAGGATCATGTATCCATGAAACAGACGCAAAAGGCCACTGCAGCAAAAACGGCTCCCACTGTGCCTTCGCACACGGCTCACATGACCTGCGCAGCCCTGTTTATGATATCAGGTGCCCGAAGAACTTAATTATAACCTTTATTCGATCGCCTTTTGGCTTTATACCAGTCTCTGTATGTGTGCCTGCGCTGACTTTATACTGTGTTTTTTTTCCAGAGAAGTGCAAGTAATGGAGTCTCAGGGAGGCTCGGGGGCCACAGACGGAGGTGGAGGAGATGGACAGTCAGGACAGGCAGCAAGTACAGCGCTTATAGAGAAGATCCTGAGTGAGGAACCACGCTGGCAAGGTAAAATCTGCATTACAGCACATCAGCTTGTATCCAGACTGAAAACAGCCCACTTGTAAATGAACTCAAGGGGCTGCGTTGATGGGTCAAATATGATCCAGAACAGTCTCCTTTGAGTCACAATAAAAGTTGAGCCAGGTTCCAAATGCCTCATTGTCTCTTCTTGTGTGTTTTAACTCTTTAGATAACAACTACGTGCTGTCCCACTACAAGACAGAGCTCTGTAAGAAACCCCCTCGTCTGTGCCGTCAAGGGTACGCTTGTCCGTACTACCACAACAGCAAAGACAGGAGGCGCAGTCCGCACAAGCACAAATACAGGTGCTCCATCACACTGAAAAAGGACAAACATTTGAAGTTCATGTGTTGTTTGTGGATGTGTCTAACAAAGTTTTCGCTCCGCCGTCACAGGGCGCTGCCGTGTCCGGCTGTTAAGCAGAGCGAGGAATGGGGGGATCCCAGTAAATGTGAGGGAGCAGAGGGATGTCAGTACTGCCACACAAGAACAGAGCAACAGTTCCACCCTGAGGTTTGTCTGAGACCTTACAGAATCGTGATTAGAAATCACAGGAGACAAATATCAATATATTGATTTGTTTCTCTGTCATAGATTTATAAATCCACTAAGTGTAATGACATGCAGCAGTGTGGCAGCTGTCCTAGAGGTCCCTTCTGTGCCTTTGCTCATGTTGAAAGTAAGTCCCCACGATACAGTTCTTCTAAATAACCATCCGATGATTCATTTTGCAGCTTAACATTATTTTTCTGTTTTTTTTTTTTTGTTTTTTTTTTTTTTTCCCAGAGCCCTTTGTTCCAGAGGAACCTTCATTCCCCACACCGAGCTCCCCTCCACCCCCGAGACCTCCAGACCCTCTTCCTGCCCAGGAAGTTTCATCAAGTCCCAGCAGGCACAATATGGCGCCTGGGCCTAGTTCTAGTTCTCTTTCAGACCCCTTCTCCCCATCTGCGGGGTCATGCATAGCGGAGCAGGGCCTGCTGGGAAGCGTTCTGTCCCTGTGTGAGGACGTGAGTGTAGGAGCAGAGCCTCTGTCTCCCTGGGCGGGAGAAGGAGGATACTGCCGAGCACCCGGATTTGAAAGGGAGGATCAGGTGAGGAGGACGGATCACAGTCATTATGAGAGAGTGTTAAATCTCTTTAATAGTGTCATAGCACCCTTCATGTTCATCTTTTATTGTGTGTGTGTTCGCAGGCTAAACAAAGGAGTTTTGCTCTTGAGCAGCGCAACAGAGAATTAGCAACAACACAAAGTAAACAGGTACAATCACAACCTAAAACTCTGCATACTTTGAGCTGATCCACATGTTTGATAATAATAATCTTGCTGCAAGGACAAGAATAAAGTAACACCGCATTCTTGTTTCCCTCAGGACTTGTTAGTGTTTCTGCCCGTGGGGAGCCCTCTGAGTCTGTCCTCCAGCATCCCCTCCAGCCTGGCCGCCACGCCACCCAGCCCTGCACCGCTCGGACACCCTGGATCCAGCATCTCCTCAGGCATGAACGCTAACGCCCTGCCCTTTTACCCCACCAGTGAGACCGTAGAGTCAGTGGTCGGTGAGTGAACATGCACAAATATTTAAAACAGCTGGCGAGCGTAAAAAATCTAAGATAACTAAATGTGATAAATTGTTTTGGTGTTGCAGAGTCTGCCCTGGACGATCTCGACCTGAATGATTTTGGTGTGTCGGCGTTGGAGAGAAGCTTGGAGAGCAGCTCTGCTCTGCCCAGCGTAGGAGTTATGTTAGGTATGTCAAAGATTTACAGTTTAAACATGAACATCATTTAGCAGTATGCATGTGCATATAAACATATTTGTCTTTTCTTTTACAGGAGGTAGCCAGTTTCAGAGTTCAGCCCCAGTCAACATCCCAGGATCCTTTAGCAGCTCTGCTCCTTTTAGCTCTCCTTCACCATCTCCACCAATCAGACCACACGCGTCACCATTCTTTTCTTCTCACCTGTCACAACCCGGCCAATCAGAGAGCACTTTTTTGGGCCCATCTCATAGTTCTTTAGGTTTGTAGAGTTTGATTCAGAACATTAGGTGGTGTAGTGTTTTATCTTTCATCGTATGGTGTTCATATTTCTTCTTCCCTTCGTAGGTCTGAATGGTATGAGCACTAATATCTGGGAGCATTTTCCATCAGGCCAGGGTTCCCCTGGTACACCCCCCACCCTTCTGCCCTCTGGCCCCTGTGCAGAGACCTCCAGGCTCAAACAGGAGCTGGAGGAAGCCCACAGGGCACTGAAGCAGTGGGGTCACAGCTGGAGACACACAGCTCAGGTAGGTAGGTAGTAGGGCATTTGTGCATGCAACACTGTGAAATGGCTGTTTGAGTTAGTACAGCGATCTCAGTATTTATGCCTGTTGCAGTGAATTACAGTTTTTCGAATGGACATTCTGCCTTTTGTAGTCGTGGGCCGCGCTGAAAGCAGATGCAGAGGAGTCCCGTGCACATGCGGCACGTTCAGCCATGGAGGCGGAGAGAGCCAGGCAGGCTGAGGAGGAGGCGCAGAGACAGGCTTCCCTCCTGCAGGAGGCGCTGGAGAGCTTAAGGAGCGGAGACAATCCCCATCTAGCGCTGCACCAACTCCAGCTACTACACCGACTGCCCTTAGAGTCAGTGCTCAGCTTGCAGGCTCAGCTCTGTAGCTGCTTACATGCTGTGGAACAGGTAATAGCACAGACACATAAAGACCTGCATGATAAACATAAAGTTATATGGCCTTATATTTAAAGTCTAAATATTTCCCTCTGTTTTCGAAGGTGGTGTACAGGAAACAGAGACAGTGCTGTGTGACGTGTGGAGAGCAGGGCTCAGTGTCCTTGCCTTGCGGCCACGGACTACAGTGTGAGAGCTGCTCCACCTCCACAGAGTGCCCGCTCTGCCCCGAACAGAACCTCGAGCAGCAGCTCTCTTGACCTCACAGACCCACTTGGACCATCACAGATGCCGGACCAGTCAGTCCTGATTCCACACGATGCCAGCCTTTCGGTCTCAGCCGCCATCCAAAATTATGTCGAGGTCATTTTATAACGTGGTAACAACACAAGCACTGATCTGGTTTTTGTATTTTTTAAGATGACGTTTACTGATGGCCGACCAGTTTGTTTAGCACAGGTTACTAAGTGAAAGATATTGATGATTGATCATTTTTCCAGTGTTACCCATGGAACACCAGAACATTTTACTAGTTATTGCTCTTGACCAGCAACACTGTTCTCTGCCCATTTATGATTTGTGGAAATAAGACCTGCTGTTGTCTCTTGTAACAACACTATGAAACATTCACATAGTTCTAAATCATATTTTGAGGTTTTAAATATGAGCTCACCCTAATGAAAACACATTTCCAGAGTGTTATCCATCCATCTGGATAGGACATCTTGTGATAGTCCAGTAAGGAGCCTTTTCTACTAACTCTATATGATATATAGAATAAAGTATACCTGTACTCATGGATGAGATGTACTGTATATGTTGTTACCACACGGAAGTGAATGTAAAACAACAATTGTCTTCAGGATACAGGATCCGGCGCTGCTGCAAAAACGCAGTTTTTCAATTTATTTGAGTGGGGGTTGTCTGTTTTGGCTGCGGCAGTGTGGGGCAAAGGGGTGTCTGCCAAAAAACGCAGCAAACTGCAGCAGAGAAGTTGAGTCAGATCAACTTTAGGAAAGAAGGCTTTGTTTATATCATGTACCCAGCTTCAAAATCTGAGTCTGACTCGCAGTTTATGCTGTTAAACAGTGACGCGAAGAAGTTTAGTTTGGTTGGTGCACAATGGTATAAGAGAGAGGGGAGAGAGAAAGTGAGCACTGGTCAAAAGACAAAGTCAGTGAATGAGAGCGAGCGAGCACCAGCATCGCATCCCCCCAACGGCGCACAAACCTGCGGGAATATGCTGGAGCACTTGATCCTGTCCCAGTGCAACCAAGTGATACTTGATGGCCTGGGGGCATCCCTCTGGTTCACTCTGCTGTGTGTTTACATCCAATTCAGGGTACCACGAGTAACTGTGTTATGATTTGTGGAAAGATTGTAAGAGCAAATGTAGGCTTAAATATCCCAAAACTTTCTAGATGGATGGATGACACAGCAGGTTAGCTTCTCTTTCTTTGAAGGTTTTGAGCTGTCTGAAGTAAATCAACAGGTCTGACTGAAAACACTTAATGGGCATGTTTAGTTTCATATGGTATAATATTGCTATAGCCAAAAGGGGGCCGCGATAACAGTCCGATGGTAGCGCTTGATTATATTGATTTTTCTTGTTCAACTTTGATTTTTTTTTTTTGTTTGTTTGTTTATTAGCAAAAGAAATTTAAAATTATCAATAACTGTTGAATAATAACAGAAAATATTTAAAAATATGTAGTAATATTTGTTTAAATTTACAACAGATGGCCTCTGTTAAAGCACTCAGGTTCTCTCGAAATTCTTCTACGTAAACTGGAAGAGGAAAGCATGTTAACACAATCAAGGCAAATGTACTCAGTCAACTTGTGTAGTCTTTAAAATTACATTTTTAATTTTTACTTTAACGCTTTTCATGTTAACTCAAACATGCACATTTCTTTGTTAAAACCGGCCCATGTTTAAAATCAATGTGTGACAGATTTCTCTGCCAAAATTTTTACATTTGTAGTAATCTTTGACATTTCAGTGTGTCAAATGTAGTCGTATATATATATATATGTATATATATGTATGTATATATATATATGTGTGTATATATATATGTATATATATATGTATGTGTATGTATATATATGTGTATATATATGTATATATATATGTATGTATATATATA